>NW_026644600.1:0-300000 GCF_030020395.1 Manis pentadactyla | reverse complement strand
ATTCTTTTCAAAAACCATGAAGAACACTCTACTGCATGACATTACACATGATTCTAGTCCTCTCAGCAGCATTGCACTCCATTACTGAACATTTCACCATGTTCTATTGAGTTCCATTCCATGACAAAGAGCTCCATTTCCTTCGAGACTACTCAGAAACTCTATATTGTGGCACATTATACGCAATTCTAAACCCGTAGAGAAGATGGCAATTAACACCACAAAACTCCACCGTGTTCTATAGCGCTCCATTCTTTGAAAGAAGGCTCCATTCATGTCCAAAACCAACTATAACGCCCCATTGCATTACATTACACCAAATGACACTCCATTCTACATTTTACACTATTCCCCAATATTTCAGCACATTCATTTGCTATACATTCTGGCAAATGAAGCACCGTTCGTTTCCAAACCACTCTAGAGAGCCTTACTACTTCACATTACAGCCTATTCCACACCATTCCAAAACATGGGCCTCCTTTCCACAACATTCTACCACATTCTATTGCGATCAATTATTCCTAAGAATGATGCATTTCCTTCTAAACAATTCAAGAACATCCTATTGTGTCACTTCAGCTGCGATTCCTCTACCATTGCCAAGATTATCCTCCAGTTCCCAACATATCAACAAGTTCTAGTGAGTTTCATTGTGACAAAGACGGCACCTTTCATATCCAAACAGACCTGGAACTCTTTCTTGTGACACTTTACATCGCGTTCCACTAAATACCACAGCATTGAAGTCCATTGCACAACATTCCACCACATTCCATTACATTACATTCCGTAAAAGAAGGCTCCGTTAATTCCAAACCATTCAGGAGCCGCCTATTGAGGCAATTCACATGCCATTCTGCACGGATCCGCTAGATTTTACTCCACTCGAATATCCCACTATGTTCTGTTGCATCCATTGTTCAAGAGAAGGCATCACTCTCTACAAAAACTCTGAGGGATCGTCCATTGCATCACATTACACCCCATTGCACTCCACTTCACAGTCTTAAACTCTTTTCCGCAACGTTCCACCACGTACTATTGCGCTCGATTCGGTCAAGCAATGCTGCATTCGCTTCCAAATCACTCTGGAACCCTTTATTGCGTCACATTACAACCGATTCAAGTCCATTGCAAAACATGGCAGCCATATCGCAAAACTCCACCGTGTTCTGCCTCGTACCATTCTGCCAAAGAAGGCTCCACTCTTCTCCAGAACAATCAGGAACAGTCTATTGCATCACATCACACCCCATTACAGTCCATTCCACAACCCTGAACTTCATTTCTCAAAATTCCACGGTATTCTTTTACATTCCTTTCCTACAAAAACGGTTCAATTCACTTCCAACCTATTATGGTCTGTCTATTGCATCACATCAAACGCCATTGAATTCAACTCCTTTCCACTACATTCCACCACGTCCTTTTGCATTCCATTCTGACAAATAAGGTCCATTCTTTACAAAACAATCAGAAACACTGTAGTGCGTCTTTTCACAGATGATTCCATTGCATTTCACAGCATTTCACTTAATTGCTGAAGATCTCACTATGTTCTCTTGCGTTCCTTTCCATCTAAGTGAAGTCCGTTTGCTTCCAGACCAACCGGGAACTCTATATTGTGTCACATTGCACGCGTTCAACCCCAGTCTACAAAATTGCATTTAACTACAGAAAATTCCACAACGTTCTGTAGCACAAAATTCTGTCCAACAAGGACTCATTCGTTTCCAAAAGAATCTGTAGTTCTCTACTGCATCACATTACACACCATTTCACACCATTCCACATTGTACACCATTCCCCAATATTCCAGCACATTCCTTGGCTTTACATTCGAGGAAATGAGACACCATTCCCTTCCTAACCACTCTAGATACATTTATCATGTCACATTACAGCAAATTCCACTCCATTCCAAAACGTTCTATTGCGTTCCATTCTAGGAATGCTCCATTCGATTCCAAAAAATTCACATACTTCCTATTGTGTCACTTTATATGAAATTCCACTCAATTATGCAAGATCCTGCTGCATTCCCCAAGATTAAAACATGTTCTACAGAGTTCCATTGTGACAGAGTAGGCACCATTCTTTCCCAAACAACCCAGGAAATCTCTGTTGCGTCACATTGCAGCACGTTCCAATCAATGCCACAGCATTGCACTCCATTGTGCAACGAGACCACCACATTCCATTGCATTCCATTCTGTAAAATAAGTCCCCACAGCTTCCAAACCATTCAGGAAAAGCCTATTGTGTCAATTCACATGCCATTCCATGAGATTCCACAACATTCTACCAATTCCAAACACTCCACTGCGTTGTTTTGCATTCAATTGTTACAAGAAGGCACCGTTCTCGCCAAAATCTCTCAGGAACCCTCTATTGCATCACATTACTTACCGATACACTCCATTTTGAAGCCTTCCACTCTACTGGCAATAGACCACAGCGTTCTATTACATTCAATTCCGCCAAGCAAGGCTTCATTTGCATCCAATTCACTCGGGAACTCTTATTGCGTCACATTACAACGGACTCAACTCCATTCCACAACATTGCATTCCATACCACAACACTAAACCATGTTCTATCACGTTCCATTCTGCAAAATAAGGTTCCACTCTTTTCCCAAACAATGAGTAACCAGCTACCGTGTCACACTAAAACCCATTACACACCACTCCACAACTCTCCACTTCATTTCGCAACAATCCACTGTATTCTTTGCATTCCATTCCTACAATAAGGATCGATCACTTCCAACCCATTAAGGACTGTGTATTGCATCACATCAAATGCCATTCCACTCCATTCTACAATATTCTTTTCCATTCGACTACATTCCACCACGTTCTACTACATTCCATTCCGTCAAATAAGGCTCCATTCTTTTCAAAAACCATGAAGAACACTCTACTGCATGACATTACACATGATTCTAGTCCTCTCAGCAGCATTGCACTCCATTACTGAACATTTCACCATGTTCTATTGAGTTCCATTCCATGACAAAGAGCTCCATTTCCTTCGAGACTACTCAGAAACTCTATATTGTGGCACATTATACGCAATTCTAAACCAGTAGAGAAGATGGCAATTAACACCACAAAAATCCACCGTGTTCTATAGCGCTCCATTCTTTGAAAGAAGGCTCCATTCATGTCCAAAACCAACTATAACGCCCCATTGCATTACATTACACCAAATGACACTCCATTCTACATTTTACACTATTCCCCAATATTTCAGCACATTCATTTGCTATACATTCTGGCAAAAGAAGCACCGTTCGTTTCCAAACCACTCTAGAGAGCCTTACTACTTCACATTACAGCCTATTCCACACCATTCCAAAACATGGGCCTCCTTTCCACAACATTCTACCACATTCTATTGCGATCAATTATTCCTAAGAATGATGCATTTCCTTCTAACAATTCAAGAACATCCTATTGTGTCACTTCAGCTGCGATTCCTCTACCATTGCCAAGATTATCCTCCAGTTCCCAACATATCAACAAGTTCTAGTGAGTTTCATTGTGACAAAGACGGCACCTTTCTTATCCAAACAGACCTGGAACTCTGTCTTGTGACACTTTACATCGCGTTCCACTAAATACCACAGCATTGAAGTCCATTGCACAACATTCCACCACATTCCATTACATTACATTCCGTAAAAGAAGGCTCCGTTAATTCCAAACCATTCAGGAGCCGCCTATTGAGGCAATTCACATGCCATTCTGCACGGATCCGCTAGATTTTACTCCACTCGAATATCCCACTATGTTCTGTTGCATCCATTGTTCAAGAGAAGGCATCACTCTCTACAAAAACTCTGAGGGATCGTCCATTGCATCACATTACACCCCATTGCACTCCACTTCACAGTCTTAAACTCTTTTCCGCAACGTTCCACCACGTACTATTGCGCTCCATTCGGTCAAGCAATGCTGCATTCGCTTCCAAATCACTCTGGAACCCTTTATTGCGTCACATTACAACCGATTCAAGTCCATTGCAAAACATGGCAGCCATATCGCAAAACTCCACCGTGTTCTGCCTCGTACCATTCTGCCAAAGAAGGCTCCACTCTTCTCCAGAACAATCAGGAACAGTCTATTGCATCACATCACACCCCATTACAGTCCATTCCACAACACTGAACTTCATTTCTCAAAATTCCACGGTATTCTTTTACATTCCATTCCTACAAAAACGGCTCAATTCACTTCCAACCTATTATGGTCTGTCTATTGCATCACATCAAACGCCATTGATCTTCATTCTACAAGATTCGACTCCTTTCCACTACATTCCACCACGTCCTTTTGCATTCCATTCTGACAAATAAGGTCCATTCTTTACAAAACAATCAGAAACACTGTAGTGCGTCTTTTCACAGATGATTCCATTGCATTTCACAGCAATTCACTTAATTGCTGAAGATCTCACTATGTTCTCTTGCGTTCCTTTCCATCTAAGTGAAGTCCGTTTGCTTCCAGACCAACCGGGAACTCTATATTGTGTCACATTGCACGCGTTCAACCCCAGTCTACAAAATTGCATTTAACTACAGAAAATTCCACAACGTTCTGTAGCACAAAATTCTGTCCAACAAGGACCCATTCGTTTCCAAAATAATCTGTAGTTCTCTATTGCATCACATTACACACCATTTCACACCATTCCACATTGTACACCATTCCCCAATATTCCAGCACATTCCTTGGCTTTACATTCGAGGAAATGAGACACCATTCCCTTCCTAACCACTCTAGATACATTTATCATGTCACATTACAGCAAATTCCACTCCATTCCAAAACGTTCTATTGCGTTCCATTCTAGGAATGCTCCATTCGATTCCAAAAAATTCACATACTTCCTATTGTGTCACTTTATATGAAATTCCACTCAATTATGCAAGATCCTGCTGCATTCCCCAAGATTAAAACATGTTCTACAGAGTTCCATTGTGACAGAGTAGGCACCATTCTTTCCCAAACAACCCAGGAAATCTCTGTTGCATCACATTGCAGCACGTTCCAATCAATGCCACAGCATTGCACTCCATTGTGCAACGAGGCCACCACATTCCATTGCATTCCATTCTGTAAAATAAGTCCCCACAGCTTCCAAACCATTCAGGAAAAGCCTATTGTGTCAATTCACATGCCATTCCATGAGATTCCACAACATTCTACCAATTCCAAACACTCCACTGCGTTGTTTTGCATTCAATTGTTACAAGAAGGCACCGTTCTCGCCAAAATCTCTCAGGAACCCTCTATTGCATCACATTACTTACCGATACACTCCATTTTGAAGCCTTCCACTCTACTGGCAATAGACCACCGCGTTCTATTACATTCAATTCCGCCAAGCAAGGCTTCATTTGCATCCAATTCACTCGGGAACTCTTATTGCGTCACATTACAACGGACTCAACTCCATTCCACAACATTGCATTCCATACCACAACACTAAACCATGTTCTATCACGTTCCATTCTGCAAAATAAGGTTCCACTCTTTTCCCAAACAATGAGTAACCAGCTACCGTGTCACACTAAAACCCATTACACACCACTCCACAACTCTCCACTTCATTTCGCAACAATCCACTGTATTCTTTGCATTCCATTCCTACAATAAGGATCGATCACTTCCAACCCATTAAGGACTGTGTATTGCATCACATCAAATGCCATTCCACTCCATTCTACAATATTCTTTTCCATTCGACTACATTCCACCACGTTCTACTACATTCCATTCCGTCAAATAAGGCTCCATTCTTTTCAAAAACCATGAAGAACACTCTACTGCATGACATTACACATGATTCTAGTCCTCTCAGCAGCATTGCACTCCATTACTGAACATTTCACCATGTTCTATTGAGTTCCATTCCATGACAAAGAGCTCCATTTCCTTCGAGACTACTCAGAAACTCTATATTGTGGCACATTATACGCAATTCTAAACCCGTAGAGAAGATGGCAATTAACACCACAAAACTCCACCGTGTTCTATAGCGCTCCATTCTTTGAAAGAAGGCTCCATTCATGTCCAAAACCAACTATAACGCCCCATTGCATTACATTACACCAAATGACACTCCATTCTACATTTTACACTATTCCCCAATATTTCAGCACATTCATTTGCTATACATTCTGGCAAATGAAGCACCGTTCGTTTCCAAACCACTCTAGAGAGCCTTACTACTTCACATTACAGCCTATTCCACACCATTCCAAAACATGGGCCTCCTTTCCACAACATTCTACCACATTCTATTGCGATCAATTATTCCTAAGAATGATGCATTTCCTTCTAAACAATTCAAGAACATCCTATTGTGTCACTTCAGCTGCGATTCCTCTACCATTGCCAAGATTATCCTCCAGTTCCCAACATATCAACAAGTTCTAGTGAGTTTCATTGTGACAAAGACGGCACCTTTCATATCCAAACAGACCTGGAACTCTTTCTTGTGACACTTTACATCGCGTTCCACTAAATACCACAGCATTGAAGTCCATTGCACAACATTCCACCACATTCCATTACATTACATTCCGTAAAAGAAGGCTCCGTTAATTCCAAACCATTCAGGAGCCGCCTATTGAGGCAATTCACATGCCATTCTGCACGGATCCGCTAGATTTTACTCCACTCGAATATCCCACTATGTTCTGTTGCATCCATTGTTCAAGAGAAGGCATCACTCTCTACAAAAACTCTGAGGGATCGTCCATTGCATCACATTACACCCCATTGCACTCCACTTCACAGTCTTAAACTCTTTTCCGCAACGTTCCACCACGTACTATTGCGCTCGATTCGGTCAAGCAATGCTGCATTCGCTTCCAAATCACTCTGGAACCCTTTATTGCGTCACATTACAACCGATTCAAGTCCATTGCAAAACATGGCAGCCATATCGCAAAACTCCACCGTGTTCTGCCTCGTACCATTCTGCCAAAGAAGGCTCCACTCTTCTCCAGAACAATCAGGAACAGTCTATTGCATCACATCACACCCCATTACAGTCCATTCCACAACCCTGAACTTCATTTCTCAAAATTCCACGGTATTCTTTTACATTCCTTTCCTACAAAAACGGTTCAATTCACTTCCAACCTATTATGGTCTGTCTATTGCATCACATCAAACGCCATTGAATTCAACTCCTTTCCACTACATTCCACCACGTCCTTTTGCATTCCATTCTGACAAATAAGGTCCATTCTTTACAAAACAATCAGAAACACTGTAGTGCGTCTTTTCACAGATGATTCCATTGCATTTCACAGCATTTCACTTAATTGCTGAAGATCTCACTATGTTCTCTTGCGTTCCTTTCCATCTAAGTGAAGTCCGTTTGCTTCCAGACCAACCGGGAACTCTATATTGTGTCACATTGCACGCGTTCAACCCCAGTCTACAAAATTGCATTTAACTACAGAAAATTCCACAACGTTCTGTAGCACAAAATTCTGTCCAACAAGGACTCATTCGTTTCCAAAAGAATCTGTAGTTCTCTACTGCATCACATTACACACCATTTCACACCATTCCACATTGTACACCATTCCCCAATATTCCAGCACATTCCTTGGCTTTACATTCGAGGAAATGAGACACCATTCCCTTCCTAACCACTCTAGATACATTTATCATGTCACATTACAGCAAATTCCACTCCATTCCAAAACGTTCTATTGCGTTCCATTCTAGGAATGCTCCATTCGATTCCAAAAAATTCACATACTTCCTATTGTGTCACTTTATATGAAATTCCACTCAATTATGCAAGATCCTGCTGCATTCCCCAAGATTAAAACATGTTCTACAGAGTTCCATTGTGACAGAGTAGGCACCATTCTTTCCCAAACAACCCAGGAAATCTCTGTTGCGTCACATTGCAGCACGTTCCAATCAATGCCACAGCATTGCACTCCATTGTGCAACGAGACCACCACATTCCATTGCATTCCATTCTGTAAAATAAGTCCCCACAGCTTCCAAACCATTCAGGAAAAGCCTATTGTGTCAATTCACATGCCATTCCATGAGATTCCACAACATTCTACCAATTCCAAACACTCCACTGCGTTGTTTTGCATTCAATTGTTACAAGAAGGCACCGTTCTCGCCAAAATCTCTCAGGAACCCTCTATTGCATCACATTACTTACCGATACACTCCATTTTGAAGCCTTCCACTCTACTGGCAATAGACCACAGCGTTCTATTACATTCAATTCCGCCAAGCAAGGCTTCATTTGCATCCAATTCACTCGGGAACTCTTATTGCGTCACATTACAACGGACTCAACTCCATTCCACAACATTGCATTCCATACCACAACACTAAACCATGTTCTATCACGTTCCATTCTGCAAAATAAGGTTCCACTCTTTTCCCAAACAATGAGTAACCAGCTACCGTGTCACACTAAAACCCATTACACACCACTCCACAACTCTCCACTTCATTTCGCAACAATCCACTGTATTCTTTGCATTCCATTCCTACAATAAGGATCGATCACTTCCAACCCATTAAGGACTGTGTATTGCATCACATCAAATGCCATTCCACTCCATTCTACAATATTCTTTTCCATTCGACTACATTCCACCACGTTCTACTACATTCCATTCCGTCAAATAAGGCTCCATTCTTTTCAAAAACCATGAAGAACACTCTACTGCATGACATTACACATGATTCTAGTCCTCTCAGCAGCATTGCACTCCATTACTGAACATTTCACCATGTTCTATTGAGTTCCATTCCATGACAAAGAGCTCCATTTCCTTCGAGACTACTCAGAAACTCTATATTGTGGCACATTATACGCAATTCTAAACCAGTAGAGAAGATGGCAATTAACACCACAAAAATCCACCGTGTTCTATAGCGCTCCATTCTTTGAAAGAAGGCTCCATTCATGTCCAAAACCAACTATAACGCCCCATTGCATTACATTACACCAAATGACACTCCATTCTACATTTTACACTATTCCCCAATATTTCAGCACATTCATTTGCTATACATTCTGGCAAAAAAAGCACCGTTCGTTTCCAAATCACTCTAGAGAGCCTTACTACTTCACATTACAGCCTATTCCACACCATTCCAAAACATGGGCCTCCTTTCCACAACATTCTACCACATTCTATTGCGATCAATTATTCCTAAGAATGATGCATTTCCTTCTAACAATTCAAGAACATCCTATTGTGTCACTTCAGCTGCGATTCCTCTACCATTGCCAAGATTATCCTCCAGTTCCCAACATATCAACAAGTTCTAGTGAGTTTCATTGTGACAAAGACGGCACCTTTCTTATCCAAACAGACCTGGAACTCTTTCTTGTGACACTTTACATCGCGTTCCACTAAATACCACAGCATTGAAGTCCATTGCACAACATTCCACCACATTCCATTACATTACATTCCGTAAAAGAAGGCTCCGTTAATTCCAAACCATTCAGGAGCCGCCTATTGAGGCAATTCACATGCCATTCTGCACGGATCCGCTAGATTTTACTCCACTCGAATATCCCACTATGTTCTGTTGCATCCATTGTTCAAGAGAAGGCATCACTCTCTACAAAAACTCTGAGGGATCGTCCATTGCATCATATTACACCCCATTGCACTCCACTTCACAGTCTTAAACTCTTTTCCGCAACGTTCCACCACGTACTATTGCGCTCCATTCGGTCAAGCAATGCTGCATTCGCTTCCAAATCACTCTGGAACCCTTTATTGCGTCACATTACAACCGATTCAAGTCCATTGCAAAACATGGCAGCCATATCGCAAAACTCCACCGTGTTCTGCCTCGTACCATTCTGCCAAAGAAGGCTCCACTCTTCTCCAGAACAATCAGGAACAGTCTATTGCATCACATCACACCCCATTACAGTCCATTCCACAACACTGAACTTCATTTCTCAAAATTCCACGGTATTCTTTTACATTCCATTCCTACAAAAACGGCTCAATTCACTTCCAACCTATTATGGTCTGTCTATTGCATCACATCAAACGCCATTGATCTTCATTCTACAAGATTCGACTCCTTTCCACTACATTCCACCACGTCCTTTTGCATTCCATTCTGACAAATAAGGTCCATTCTTTACAAAACAATCAGAAACACTGTAGTGCGTCTTTTCACAGATGATTCCATTGCATTTCACAGCAATTCACTTAATTGCTGAAGATCTCACTATGTTCTCTTGCGTTCCTTTCCATCTAAGTGAAGTCCGTTTGCTTCCAGACCAACCGGGAACTCTATATTGTGTCACATTGCACGCGTTCAACCCCAGTCTACAAAATTGCATTTAACTACAGAAAATTCCACAACGTTCTGTAGCACAAAATTCTGTCCAACAAGGACCCATTCGTTTCCAAAATAATCTGTAGTTCTCTATTGCATCACATTACACACCATTTCACACCATTCCACATTGTACACCATTCCCCAATATTCCAGCACATTCCTTGGCTTTACATTCGAGGAAATGAGACACCATTCCCTTCCTAACCACTCTAGATACATTTATCATGTCACATTACAGCAAATTCCACTCCATTCCAAAACGTTCTATTGCGTTCCATTCTAGGAATGCTCCATTCGATTCCAAAAAATTCACATACTTCCTATTGTGTCACTTTATATGAAATTCCACTCAATTATGCAAGATCCTGCTGCATTCCCCAAGATTAAAACATGTTCTACAGAGTTCCATTGTGACAGAGTAGGCACCATTCTTTCCCAAACAACCCAGGAAATCTCTGTTGCATCACATTGCAGCACGTTCCAATCAATGCCACAGCATTGCACTCCATTGTGCAACGAGGCCACCACATTCCATTGCATTCCATTCTGTAAAATAAGTCCCCACAGCTTCCAAACCATTCAGGAAAAGCCTATTGTGTCAATTCACATGCCATTCCATGAGATTCCACAACATTCTACCAATTCCAAACACTCCACTGCGTTGTTTTGCATTCAATTGTTACAAGAAGGCACCGTTCTCGCCAAAATCTCTCAGGAACCCTCTATTGCATCACATTACTTACCGATACACTCCATTTTGAAGCCTTCCACTCTACTGGCAATAGACCACCGCGTTCTATTACATTCAATTCCGCCAAGCAAGGCTTCATTTGCATCCAATTCACTCGGGAACTCTTATTGCGTCACATTACAACGGACTCAACTCCATTCCACAACATTGCATTCCATACCACAACACTAAACCATGTTCTATCACGTTCCATTCTGCAAAATAAGGTTCCACTCTTTTCCCAAACAATGAGTAACCAGCTACCGTGTCACACTAAAACCCATTACACACCACTCCACAACTCTCCACTTCATTTCGCAACAATCCACTGTATTCTTTGCATTCCATTCCTACAATAAGGATCGATCACTTCCAACCCATTAAGGACTGTGTATTGCATCACATCAAATGCCATTCCACTCCATTCTACAATATTCTTTTCCATTCGACTACATTCCACCACGTTCTACTACATT
Organism: Manis pentadactyla; assembly: GCF_030020395.1. NCBI lineage: Eukaryota > Metazoa > Chordata > Mammalia > Pholidota > Manidae > Manis > Manis pentadactyla. The sequence continues at coordinate 288,406 of NW_026644600.1, read as the reverse complement.
CCATTCCGTCAAATAAGGCTCCATTCTTTTCAAAAACCATGAAGAACACTCTACTGCATGACATTACACATGATTCTAGTCCTCTCAGCAGCATTGCACTCCATTACTGAACATTTCACCATGTTCTATTGAGTTCCATTCCATGACAAAGAGCTCCATTTCCTTCGAGACTACTCAGAAACTCTATATTGTGGCACATTATATGCAATTCTAAACCCGTAGAGAAGATGGCAATTAACACCACAAAACTCCACCGTGTTCTATAGCGCTCCATTCTTTGAAAGAAGGCTCCATTCATGTCCAAAACCAACTATAACGCCCCATTGCATTACATTACACCAAATGACACTCCATTCTACATTTTACACTATTCCCCAATATTTCAGCACATTCATTTGCTATACATTCTGGCAAATGAAGCACCGTTCGTTTCCAAACCACTCTAGAGAGCCTTACTACTTCACATTACAGCCTATTCCACACCATTCCAAAACATGGGCCTCCTTTCCACAACATTCTACCACATTCTATTGCGATCAATTATTCCTAAGAATGATGCATTTCCTTCTAAACAATTCAAGAACATCCTATTGTGTCACTTCAGCTGCGATTCCTCTACCATTGCCAAGATTATCCTCCAGTTCCCAACATATCAACAAGTTCTAGTGAGTTTCATTGTGACAAAGACGGCACCTTTCATATCCAAACAGACCTGGAACTCTTTCTTGTGACACTTTACATCGCGTTCCACTAAATACCACAGCATTGAAGTCCATTGCACAACATTCCACCACATTCCATTACATTACATTCCGTAAAAGAAGGCTCCGTTAATTCCAAACCATTCAGGAGCCGCCTATTGAGGCAATTCACATGCCATTCTGCACGGATCCGCTAGATTTTACTCCACTCGAATATCCCACTATGTTCTGTTGCATCCATTGTTCAAGAGAAGGCATCACTCTCTACAAAAACTCTGAGGGATCGTCCATTGCATCACATTACACCCCATTGCACTCCACTTCACAGTCTTAAACTCTTTTCCGCAACGTTCCACCACGTACTATTGCGCTCGATTCGGTCAAGCAATGCTGCATTCGCTTCCAAATCACTCTGGAACCCTTTATTGCGTCACATTACAACCGATTCAAGTCCATTGCAAAACATGGCAGCCATATCGCAAAACTCCACCGTGTTCTGCCTCGTACCATTCTGCCAAAGAAGGCTCCACTCTTCTCCAGAACAATCAGGAACAGTCTATTGCATCACATCACACCCCATTACAGTCCATTCCACAACCCTGAACTTCATTTCTCAAAATTCCACGGTATTCTTTTACATTCCTTTCCTACAAAAACGGCTCAATTCACTTCCAACCTATTATGGTCTGTCTATTGCATCACATCAAACGCCATTGAATTCGACTCCTTTCCACTACATTCCACCACGTCCTTTTGCATTCCATTCTGACAAATAAGGTCCATTCTTTACAAAACAATCAGAAACACTGTAGTGCGTCTTTTCACAGATGATTCCATTGCATTTCACAGCATTTCACTTAATTGCTGAAGATCTCACTATGTTCTCTTGCGTTCCTTTCCATCTAAGTGAAGTCCGTTTGCTTCCAGACCAACCGGGAACTCTATATTGTGTCACATTGCACGCGTTCAACCCCAGTCTACAAAATTGCATTTAACTACAGAAAATTCCACAACGTTCTGTAGCACTTAGTTCTGTCCAACAATTACCCATTCGCTTCCAACATAATCTGTTGCTTTCTATTGCATCACATTACACACCATTTCACACCATTCCACATTGTACGCCATTCCCCAATATTCCAGCACATTCCTTGGCTTTACATTCGAGGAAATGAGACACCATTCCCTTCCTAACCACTCTAGATACATTTATCATGTCACATTACAGCAAATTCCACTCCATTCCAAAACGTTCTATTGCGTTCCATTCTAGGAATGCTCCATTCGATTCCAAAAAATTCACATACTTCCTATTGTGTCACTTTATATGAAATTCCACTCAATTATGCAAGATCCTGCTGCATTCCCCAAGATTAAAACATGTTCTACAGAGTTCCATTGTGACAGAGTAGGCACCATTCTTTCCCAAACAACCCAGGAAATCTCTGTTGCGTCACATTGCAGCACGTTCCAATCAATGCCACAGCATTGCACTCCATTGTGCAACGAGACCACCACATTCCATTGCATTCCATTCTGTAAAATAAGTCCCCACAGCTTCCAAACCATTCAGGAAAAGCCTATTGTGTCAATTCACATGCCATTCCATGAGATTCCACAACATTCTACCAATTCCAAACACTCCACTGCGTTGTTTTGCATTCAATTGTTACAAGAAGGCACCGTTCTCGCCAAAATCTCTCAGGAACCCTCTATTGCATCACATTACTTACCGATACACTCCATTTTGAAGCCTTCCACTCTACTGGCAATAGACCACCGCGTTCTATTACATTCAATTCCGCCAAGCAAGGCTTCATTTGCATCCAATTCACTCGGGAACTCTTATTGCGTCACATTACAACGGACTCAACTCCATTCCACAACATTGCATTCCATACCACAACACTAAACCATGTTCTATCACGTTCCATTCTGCAAAATAAGGTTCCACTCTTTTCCCAAACAATGAGTAACCAGCTACCGTGTCACACTAAAACCCATTACACACCACTCCACAACTCTCCACTTCATTTCGCAACAATCCACTGTATTCTTTGCATTCCATTCCTACAATAAGGATCGATCACTTCCAACCCATTAAGGACTGTGTATTGCATCACATCAAATGCCATTCCACTCCATTCTACAATATTCTTTTCCATTCGACTACATTCCACCACGTTCTACTACATTCCATTCCGTCAAATAAGGCTCCATTCTTTTCAAAAACCATGAAGAACACTCTACTGCATGACATTACACATGATTCTAGTCCTCTCAGCAGCATTGCACTCCATTACTGAACATTTCACCATGTTCTATTGAGTTCCATTCCATGACAAAGAGCTCCATTTCCTTCGAGACTACTCAGAAACTCTATATTGTGGCACATTATACGCAATTCTAAACCAGTAGAGAAGATGGCAATTAACACCACAAAAATCCACCGTGTTCTATAGCGCTCCATTCTTTGAAAGAAGGCTCCATTCATGTCCAAAACCAACTATAACGCCCCATTGCATTACATTACACCAAATGACACTCCATTCTACATTTTACACTATTCCCCAATATTTCAGCACATTCATTTGCTATACATTCTGGCAAAAGAAGCACCGTTCGTTTCCAAACCACTCTAGAGAGCCTTACTACTTCACATTACAGCCTATTCCACACCATTCCAAAACATGGGCCTCCTTTCCACAACATTCTACCACATTCTATTGCGATCAATTATTCCTAAGAATGATGCATTTCCTTCTAACAATTCAAGAACATCCTATTGTGTCACTTCAGCTGCGATTCCTCTACCATTGCCAAGATTATCCTCCAGTTCCCAACATATCAACAAGTTCTAGTGAGTTTCATTGTGACAAAGACGGCACCTTTCTTATCCAAACAGACCTGGAACTCTTTCTTGTGACACTTTACATCGCGTTCCACTAAATACCACAGCATTGAAGTCCATTGCACAACATTCCACCACATTCCATTACATTACATTCCGTAAAAGAAGGCTCCGTTAATTCCAAACCATTCAGGAGCCGCCTATTGAGGCAATTCACATGCCATTCTGCACGGATCCGCTAGATTTTACTCCACTCGAATATCCCACTATGTTCTGTTGCATCCATTGTTCAAGAGAAGGCATCACTCTCTACAAAAACTCTGAGGGATCGTCCATTGCATCATATTACACCCCATTGCACTCCACTTCACAGTCTTAAACTCTTTTCCGCAACGTTCCACCACGTACTATTGCGCTCCATTCGGTCAAGCAATGCTGCATTCGCTTCCAAATCACTCTGGAACCCTTTATTGCGTCACATTACAACCGATTCAAGTCCATTGCAAAACATGGCAGCCATATCGCAAAACTCCACCGTGTTCTGCCTCGTACCATTCTGCCAAAGAAGGCTCCACTCTTCTCCAGAACAATCAGGAACAGTCTATTGCATCACATCACACCCCATTACAGTCCATTCCACAACACTGAACTTCATTTCTCAAAATTCCACGGTATTCTTTTACATTCCATTCCTACAAAAACGGCTCAATTCACTTCCAACCTATTATGGTCTGTCTATTGCATCACATCAAACGCCATTGATCTTCATTCTACAAGATTCGACTCCTTTCCACTACATTATACCACGTCCTTTTGCATTCCATTCTGACAAATAAGGTCCATTCTTTACAAAACAATCAGAAACACTGTAGTGCGTCTTTTCACAGATGATTCCATTGCATTTCACAGCAATTCACTTAATTGCTGAAGATCTCACTATGTTCTCTTGCGTTCCTTTCCATCTAAGTGAAGTCCGTTTGCTTCCAGACCAACCGGGAACTCTATATTGTGTCACATTGCACGCGTTCAACCCCAGTCTACAAAATTGCATTTAACTACAGAAAATTCCACAACGTTCTGTAGCACAAAATTCTGTCCAACAAGGACCCATTCGTTTCCAAAATAATCTGTAGTTCTCTATTGCATCACATTACACACCATTTCACACCATTCCACATTGTACACCATTCCCCAATATTCCAGCACATTCCTTGGCTTTACATTCGAGGAAATGAGACACCATTCCCTTCCTAACCACTCTAGATACATTTATCATGTCACATTACAGCAAATTCCACTCCATTCCAAAACGTTCTATTGCGTTCCATTCTAGGAATGCTCCATTCGATTCCAAAAAATTCACATACTTCCTATTGTGTCACTTTATATGAAATTCCACTCAATTATGCAAGATCCTGCTGCATTCCCCAAGATTAAAACATGTTCTACAGAGTTCCATTGTGACAGAGTAGGCACCATTCTTTCCCAAACTACCCAGGAAATCTCTGTTGCGTCACATTGCAGCACGTTCCAATCAATGCCACAGCATTGCACTCCATTGTGCAACGAGGCCACCACATTCCATTGCATTCCATTCTGTAAAATAAGTCCCCACAGCTTCCAAACCATTCAGGAAAAGCCTATTGTGTCAATTCACATGCCATTCCATGAGATTCCACAACATTCTACCAATTCCAAACACTCCACTGCGTTGTTTTGCATTCAATTGTTACAAGAAGGCACCGTTCTCGCCAAAATCTCTCAGGAACCCTCTATTGCATCACATTACTTACCGATACACTCCATTTTGAAGCCTTCCACTCTACTGGCAATAGACCACCGCGTTCTATTACATTCAATTCCGCCAAGCAAGGCTTCATTTGCATCCAATTCACTCGGGAACTCTTATTGCGTCACATTACAACGGACTCAACTCCATTCCACAACATTGCATTCCATACCACAACACTAAACCATGTTCTATCACGTTCCATTCTGCAAAATAAGGTTCCACTCTTTTCCCAAACAATGAGTAACCAGCTACCGTGTCACACTAAAACCCATTACACACCACTCCACAACTCTCCACTTCATTTCGCAACAATCCACTGTATTCTTTGCATTCCATTCCTACAATAAGGATCGATCACTTCCAACCCATTAAGGACTGTGTATTGCATCACATCAAATGCCATTCCACTCCATTCTACAATATTCTTTTCCATTCGACTACATTCCACCACGTTCTACTACATTCCATTCCGTCAAATAAGGCTCCATTCTTTTCAAAAACCATGAAGAACACTCTACTGCATGACATTACACATGATTCTAGTCCTCTCAGCAGCATTGCACTCCATTACTGAACATTTCACCATGTTCTATTGAGTTCCATTCCATGACAAAGAGCTCCATTTCCTTCGAGACTACTCAGAAACTCTATATTGTGGCACATTATACGCAATTCTAAACCCGTAGAGAAGATGGCAATTAACACCACAAAAATCCACCGTGTTCTATAGCGCTCCATTCTTTGAAAGAAGGCTCCATTCATGTCCAAAACCAACTATAACGCCCCATTGCATTACATTACACCAAATGACACTCCATTCTACATTTTACACTATTCCCCAATATTTCAGCACATTCATTTGCTATACATTCTGGCAAATGAAGCACCGTTCGTTTCCAAACCACTCTAGAGAGCCTTACTACTTCACATTACAGCCTATTCCACACCATTCCAAAACATGGGCCTCCTTTCCACAACATTCTACCACATTCTATTGCGATCAATTATTCCTAAGAATGATGCATTTCCTTCTAAACAATTCAAGAACATCCTATTGTGTCACTTCAGCTGCGATTCCTCTACCATTGCCAAGATTATCCTCCAGTTCCCAACATATCAACAAGTTCTAGTGAGTTTCATTGTGACAAAGACGGCACCTTTCATATCCAAACAGACCTGGAACTCTTTCTTGTGACACTTTACATCGCGTTCCACTAAATACCACAGCATTGAAGTCCATTGCACAACATTCCACCACATTCCATTACATTACATTCCGTAAAAGAAGGCTCCGTTAATTCCAAACCATTCAGGAGCCGCCTATTGAGGCAATTCACATGCCATTCTGCACGGATCCGCTAGATTTTACTCCACTCGAATATCCCACTATGTTCTGTTGCATCCATTGTTCAAGAGAAGGCATCACTCTCTACAAAAACTCTGAGGGATCGTCCATTGCATCACATTACACCCCATTGCACTCCACTTCACAGTCTTAAACTCTTTTCCGCAACGTTCCACCACGTACTATTGCGCTCGATTCGGTCAAGCAATGCTGCATTCGCTTCCAAATCACTCTGGAACCCTTTATTGCGTCACATTACAACCGATTCAAGTCCATTGCAAAACATGGCAGCCATATCGCAAAACTCCACCGTGTTCTGCCTCGTACCATTCTGCCAAAGAAGGCTCCACTCTTCTCCAGAACAATCAGGAACAGTCTATTGCATCACATCACACCCCATTACAGTCCATTCCACAACCCTGAACTTCATTTCTCAAAATTCCACGGTATTCTTTTACATTCCTTTCCTACAAAAACGGCTCAATTCACTTCCAACCTATTATGGTCTGTCTATTGCATCACATCAAACGCCATTGAATTCGACTCCTTTCCACTACATTCCACCACGTCCTTTTGCATTCCATTCTGACAAATAAGGTCCATTCTTTACAAAACAATCAGAAACACTGTAGTGCGTCTTTTCACAGATGATTCCATTGCATTTCACAGCATTTCACTTAATTGCTGAAGATCTCACTATGTTCTCTTGCGTTCCTTTCCATCTAAGTGAAGTCCGTTTGCTTCCAGACCAACCGGGAACTCTATATTGTGTCACATTGCACGCGTTCAACCCCAGTCTACAAAATTGCATTTAACTACAGAAAATTCCACAACGTTCTGTAGCACAAAATTCTGTCCAACAAGGACTCATTCGTTTCCAAAAGAATCTGTAGTTCTCTACTGCATCACATTACACACCATTTCACACCATTCCACATTGTACACCATTCCCCAATATTCCAGCACATTCCTTGGCTTTACATTCGAGGAAATGAGACACCATTCCCTTCCTAACCACTCTAGATACATTTATCATGTCACATTACAGCAAATTCCACTCCATTCCAAAACGTTCTATTGCGTTCCATTCTAGGAATGCTCCATTCGATTCCAAAAAATTCACATACTTCCTATTGTGTCACTTTATATGAAATTCCACTCAATTATGCAAGATCCTGCTGCATTCCCCAAGATTAAAACATGTTCTACAGAGTTCCATTGTGACAGAGTAGGCACCATTTTTTCCCAAACAACCCAGGAAATCTCTGTTGCGTCACATTGCAGCACGTTCCAATCAATGCCACAGCATTGCACTCCATTGTGCAACGAGGCCACCACATTCCATTGCATTCCATTCTGTAAAATAAGTCCCCACAGCTTCCAAACCATTCAGGAAAAGCCTATTGTGTCAATTCACATGCCATTCCATGAGATTCCACAACATTCTACCAATTCCAAACACTCCACTGCGTTGTTTTGCATTCAATTGTTACAAGAAGGCACCGTTCTCGCCAAAATCTCTCAGGAACCCTCTATTGCATCACATTACTTACCGATACACTCCATTTTGAAGCCTTCCACTCTACTGGCAATAGACCACCGCGTTCTATTACATTCAATTCCGCCAAGCAAGGCTTCATTTGCATCCAATTCACTCGGGAACTCTTATTGCGTCACATTACAACGGACTCAACTCCATTCCACAACATTGCATTCCATACCACAACACTAAACCATGTTCTATCACGTTCCATTCTGCAAAATAAGGTTCCACTCTTTTCCCAAACAATGAGTAACCAGCTACCGTGTCACACTAAAACCCATTACACACCACTCCACAACTCTCCACTTCATTTCGCAACAATCCACTGTATTCTTTGCATTCCATTCCTACAATAAGGATCGATCACTTCCAACCCATTAAGGACTGTGTATTGCATCACATCAAATGCCATTCCACTCCATTCTACAATATTCTTTTCCATTCGACTACATTCCACCACGTTCTACTACATTCCATTCCGTCAAATAAGGCTCCATTCTTTTCAAAAACCATGAAGAACACTCTACTGCATGACATTACACATGATTCTAGTCCTCTCAGCAGCATTGCACTCCATTACTGAACATTTCACCATGTTCTATTGAGTTCCATTCCATGACAAAGAGCTCCATTTAATTCGAGACTACTCAGAAACTCTATATTGTGGCACATTATACGCAATTCTAAACCCGTAGAGAAGATGGCAATTAACACCACAAAAATCCACCGTGTTCTATAGCGCTCCATTCTTTGAAAGAAGGCTCCATTCATGTCCAAAACCAACTATAACGCCCCATTGCATTACATTACACCAAATGACACTCCATTCTACATTTTACACTATTCCCCAATATTTCAGCACATTCATTTGCTATACATTCTGGCAAATGAAGCACCGTTCGTTTCCAAACCACTCTAGAGAGCCTTACTACTTCACATTACAGCCTATTCCACACCATTCCAAAACATGGGCCTCCTTTCCACAACATTCTACCACATTCTATTGCGATCAATTATTCCTAAGAATGATGCATTTCCTTCTAAACAATTCAAGAACATCCTATTGTGTCACTTCAGCTGCGATTCCTCTACCATTGCCAAGATTATCCTCCAGTTCCCAACATATCAACAAGTTCTAGTGAGTTTCATTGTGACAAAGACGGCACCTTTCATATCCAAACAGACCTGGAACTCTTTCTTGTGACACTTTACATCGCGTTCCACTAAATACCACAGCATTGAAGTCCATTGCACAACATTCCACCACATTCCATTACATTACATTCCGTAAAAGAAGGCTCCGTTAATTCCAAACCATTCAGGAGCCGCCTATTGAGGCAATTCACATGCCATTCTGCACGGATCCGCTAGATTTTACTCCACTCGAATATCCCACTATGTTCTGTTGCATCCATTGTTCAAGAGAAGGCATCACTCTCTACAAAAACTCTGAGGGATCGTCCATTGCATCACATTACACCCCATTGCACTCCACTTCACAGTCTTAAACTCTTTTCCGCAACGTTCCACCACGTACTATTGCGCTCGATTCGGTCAAGCAATGCTGCATTCGCTTCCAAATCACTCTGGAACCCTTTATTGCGTCACATTACAACCGATTCAAGTCCATTGCAAAACATGGCAGCCATATCGCAAAACTCCACCGTGTTCTGCCTCGTACCATTCTGCAAAAGAAGGCTCCACTCTTCTCCAGAACAATCAGGAACAGTCTATTGCATCACATCACACCCCATTACAGTCCATTCCACAACCCTGAACTTCATTTCTCAAAATTCCACGGTATTCTTTTACATTCCATTCCTACAAAAACGGCTCAATTCACTTCCAACCTATTATGGTCTGTCTATTGCATCACATCAAACGCCATTGATCTTCATTCTACAAGATTCGACTCATTTCCACTACATTCCACCACGTCCTTTTGCATTCCATTCTGACAAATAAGGTCCATTCTTTACAAAACAATCAGAAACACTGTAGTGCGTCTTTTCACAGATGATTCCATTGCATTTCACAGCATTTCACTTAATTGCTGAAGATCTCACTATGTTCTCTTGCGTTCCTTTCCATCTAAGTGAAGTCCGTTTGCTTCCAGACCAACCGGGAACTCTATATTGTGTCACATTGCACGCGTTCAACCCCAGTCTACAAAATTGCATTTAACTACAGAAAATTCCACAACGTTCTGTAGCACAAAATTCTGTCCAACAAGGACCCATTCGTTTCCAAAAGAATCTGTAGTTCTCTACTGCATCACATTACACACCATTTCACACCATTCCACATTGTACACCATTCCCCAATATTCCAGCACATTCCTTGGCTTTACATTCGAGGAAATGAGACACCATTCCCTTCCTAACCACTCTAGATACATTTATCATGTCACATTACAGCAAATTCCACTCCATTCCAAAACGTTCTATTGCGTTCCATTCTAGGAATGCTCCATTCGATTCCAAAAAATTCACATACTTCCTATTGTGTCACTTTATATGAAATTCCACTCAATTATGCAAGATCCTGCTGCATTCCCCAAGATTAAAACATGTTCTACAGAGTTCCATTGTGACAGAGTAGGCACCATTCTTTCCCAAACAACCCAGGAAATCTCTGTTGCGTCACATTGCAGCACGTTCCAATCAAAGCCACAGCATTGCACTCCATTGTGCAACGAGGCCACCACATTCCATTGCATTCCATTCTGTAAAATAAGTCCCCACAGCTTCCAAACCATTCAGGAAAAGCCTATTGTGTCAATTCACATGCCATTCCATGAGATTCCACAACATTCTACCAATTCCAAACACTCCACTGCGTTGTTTTGCATTCAATTGTTACAAGAAGGCACCGTTCTCGCCAAAATCTCTCAGGAACCCTCTATTGCATCACATTACTTACCGATACACTCCATTTTGAAGCCTTCCACTCTACTGGCAATAGACCACCGCGTTCTATTACATTCAATTCCGCCAAGCAAGGCTTCATTTGCATCCAATTCACTCGGGAACTCTTATTGCGTCACATTACAACGGACTCAACTCCATTCCACAACATTGCATTCCATACCACAACACTAAACCATGTTCTATCACGTTCCATTCTGCAAAATAAGGTTCCACTCTTTTCCCAAACAATGAGTAACCAGCTACCGTGTCACACTAAAACCCATTACACACCACTCCACAACTCTCCACTTCATTTCGCAACAATCCACTGTATTCTTTGCATTCCATTCCTACAATAAGGATCGATCACTTCCAACCCATTAAGGACTGTGTATTGCATCACATCAAATGCCATTCCACTCCATTCTACAATATTCTTTTCCATTCGACTACATTCCACCACGTTCTACTACATTCCATTCCGTCAAATAAGGCTCCATTCTTTTCAAAAACCATGAAGAACACTCTACTGCATGACATTACACATGATTCTAGTCCTCTCAGCAGCATTGCACTCCATTACTGAACATTTCACCATGTTCTATTGAGTTCCATTCCATGACAAAGAGCTCCATTTCCTTCGAGACTACTCAGAAACTCTATATTGTGGCACATTATACGCAATTCTAAACCCGTAGAGAAGATGGCAATTAACACCACAAAACTCCACCGTGTTCTATAGCGCTCCATTCTTTGAAAGAAGGCTCCATTCATGTCCAAAACCAACTATAACGCCCCATTGCATTACATTACACCAAATGACACTCCATTCTACATTTTACACTATTCCCCAATATTTCAGCACATTCATTTGCTATACATTCTGGCAAATGAAGCACCGTTCGTTTCCAAACCACTCTAGAGAGCCTTACTACTTCACATTACAGCCTATTCCACACCATTCCAAAACATGGGCCTCCTTTCCACAACATTCTACCACATTCTATTGCGATCAATTATTCCTAAGAATGATGCATTTCCTTCTAAACAATTCAAGAACATCCTATTGTGTCACTTCAGCTGCGATTCCTCTACCATTGCCAAGATTATCCTCCGGTTCCCAACATATCAACAAGTTCTAGTGAGTTTCATTGTGACAAAGACGGCACCTTTCATATCCAAACAGACCTGGAACTCTTTCTTGTGACACTTTACATCGCGTTCCACTAAATACCACAGCATTGAAGTCCATTGCACAACATTCCACCACATTCCATTACATTACATTCCGTAAAAGAAGGCTCCGTTAATTCCAAACCATTCAGGAGCCGCCTATTGAGGCAATTCACATGCCATTCTGCACGGATCCGCTAGATTTTACTCCACTCGAATATCCCACTATGTTCTGTTGCATCCATTGTTCAAGAGAAGGCATCACTCTCTACAAAAACTCTGAGGGATCGTCCATTGCATCACATTACACCCCATTGCACTCCACTTCACAGTCTTAAACTCTTTTCCGCAACGTTCCACCACGTACTATTGCGCTCGATTCGGTCAAGCAATGCTGCATTCGCTTCCAAATCACTCTGGAACCCTTTATTGCGTCACATTACAACCGATTCAAGTCCATTGCAAAACATGGCAGCCATATCGCAAAACTCCACCGTGTTCTGCCTCGTACCATTCTGCCAAAGAAGGCTCCACTCTTCTCCAGAACAATCAGGAACAGTCTATTGCATCACATCACACCCCATTACAGTCCATTCCACAACCCTGAACTTCATTTCTCAAAATTCCACGGTATTCTTTTACATTCCATTCCTACAAAAACGGCTCAATTCACTTCCAACCTATTATGGTCTGTCTATTGCATCACATCAAACGCCATTGATCTTCATTCTACAAGATTCGACTCCTTTCCACTACATTCCACCACGTCCTTTTGCATTCCATTCTGACAAATAAGGTCCATTCTTTACAAAACAATCAGAAACACTGTAGTGCGTCTTTTCACAGATGATTCCATTGCATTTCACAGCATTTCACTTAATTGCTGAAGATCTCACTATGTTCTCTTGCGTTCCTTTCCATCTAAGTGAAGTCCGTTTGCTTCCAGACCAACCGGGAACTCTATATTGTGTCACATTGCACGCGTTCAACCCCAGTCTACAAAATTGCATTTAACTACAGAAAATTCCACAACGTTCTGTAGCACAAAATTCTGTCCAACAAGGACCCATTCGTTTCCAAAAGAATCTGTAGTTCTCTACTGCATCACATTACACACCATTTCACACCATTCCACATTGTACACCATTCCCCAATATTCCAGCACATTCCTTGGCTTTACATTCGAGGAAATGAGACACCATTCCCTTCCTAACCACTCTAGATACATTTATCATGTCACATTACAGCAAATTCCACTCCATTCCAAAACGTTCTATTGCGTTCCATTCTAGGAATGCTCCATTCGATTCCAAAAAATTCACATACTTCCTATTGTGTCACTTTATATGAAATTCCACTCAATTATGCAAGATCCTGCTGCATTCCCCAAGATTAAAACATGTTCTACAGAGTTCCATTGTGACAGAGTAGGCACCATTCTTTCCCAAACAACCCAGGAAATCTCTGTTGCGTCACATTGCAGCACGTTCCAATCAATGCCACAGCATTGCACTCCATTGTGCAACGAGGCCACCACATTCCATTGCATTCCATTCTGTAAAATAAGTCCCCACAGCTTCCAAACCATTCAGGAAAAGCCTATTGTGTCAATTCACATGCCATTCCATGAGATTCCACAACATTCTACCAATTCCAAACACTCCACTGCGTTGTTTTGCATTCAATTGTTACAAGAAGGCACCGTTCTCGCCAAAATCTCTCAGGAACCCTCTATTGCATCACATTACTTACCGATACACTCCATTTTGAAGCCTTCCACTCTACTGGCAATAGACCACCGCGTTCTATTACATTCAATTCCGCCAAGCAAGGCTTCATTTGCATCCAATTCACTCGGGAACTCTTATTGCGTCACATTACAACGGACTCAACTCCATTCCACAACATTGCATTCCATACCACAACACTAAACCATGTTCTATCACGTTCCATTCTGCAAAATAAGGTTCCACTCTTTTCCCAAACAATGAGTAACCAGCTACCGTGTCACACTAAAACCCATTACACACCACTCCACAACTCTCCACTTCATTTCGCAACAATCCACTGTATTCTTTGCATTCCATTCCTACAATAAGGATCGATCACTTCCAACCCATTAAGGACTGTGTATTGCATCACATCAAATGCCATTCCACTCCATTCTACAATATTCTTTTCCATTCGACTACATTCCACCACGTTCTACTACATTCCATTCCGTCAAATAAGGCTCCATTCTTTTCAAAAACCATGAAGAACACTCTACTGCATGACATTACACATGATTCTAGTCCTCTCAGCAGCATTGCACTCCATTACTGAACATTTCACCATGTTCTATTGAGTTCCATTCCATGACAAAGAGCTCCATTTCCTTCGAGACTACTCAGAAACTCTATATTGTGGCACATTATACGCAATTCTAAACCCGTAGAGAAGATGGCAATTAACACCACAAAACTCCACCGTGTTCTATAGCGCTCCATTCTTTGAAAGAAGGCTCCATTCATGTCCAAAACCAACTATAACGCCCCATTGCATTACATTACACCAAATGACACTCCATTCTACATTTTACACTATTCCCCAATATTTCAGCACATTCATTTGCTATACATTCTGGCAAATGAAGCACCGTTCGTTTCCAAACCACTCTAGAGAGCCTTACTACTTCACATTACAGCCTATTCCACACCATTCCAAAACATGGGCCTCCTTTCCACAACATTCTACCACATTCTATTGCGATCAATTATTCCTAAGAATGATGCATTTCCTTCTAAACAATTCAAGAACATCCTATTGTGTCACTTCAGCTGCGATTCCTCTACCATTGCCAAGATTATCCTCCAGTTCCCAACATATCAACAAGTTCTAGTGAGTTTCATTGTGACAAAGACGGCACCTTTCATATCCAAACAGACCTGGAACTCTTTCTTGTGACACTTTACATCGCGTTCCACTAAATACCACAGCATTGAAGTCCATTGCACAACATTCCACCACATTCCATTACATTACATTCCGTAAAAGAAGGCTCCGTTAATTCCAAACCATTCAGGAGCCGCCTATTGAGGCAATTCACATGCCATTCTGCACGGATCCGCTAGATTTTACTCCACTCGAATATCCCACTATGTTCTGTTGCATCCATTGTTCAAGAGAAGGCATCACTCTCTACAAAAACTCTGAGGGATCGTCCATTGCATCACATTACACCCCATTGCACTCCACTTCACAGTCTTAAACTCTTTTCCGCAACGTTCCACCACGTACTATTGCGCTCGATTCGGTCAAGCAATGCTGCATTCGCTTCCAAATCACTCTGGAACCCTTTATTGCGTCACATTACAACCGATTCAAGTCCATTGCAAAACATGGCAGCCATATCGCAAAACTCCACCGTGTTCTGCCTCGTACCATTCTGCCAAAGAAGGCTCCACTCTTCTCCAGAACAATCAGGAACAGTCTATTGCATCACATCACACCCCATTACAGTCCATTCCACAACCCTGAACTTCATTTCTCAAAATTCCACGGTATTCTTTTACATTCCATTCCTACAAAAACGGCTCAATTCACTTCCAACCTATTATGGTCTGTCTATTGCATCACATCAAACGCCATTGATCTTCATTCTACAAGATTCGACTCCTTTCCACTACATTCCACCACGTCCTTTTGCATTCCATTCTGACAAATAAGGTCCATTCTTTACAAAACAATCAGAAACACTGTAGTGCGTCTTTTCACAGATGATTCCATTGCATTTCACAGCATTTCACTTAATTGCTGAAGATCTCACTATGTTCTCTTGCGTTCCTTTCCATCTAAGTGAAGTCCGTTTGCTTCCAGACCAACCGGGAACTCTATATTGTGTCACATTGCACGCGTTCAACCCCAGTCTACAAAATTGCATTTAACTACAGAAAATTCCACAACGTTCTGTAGCACAAAATTCTGTCCAACAAGGACCCATTCGTTTCCAAAAGAATCTGTAGTTCTCTACTGCATCACATTACACACCATTTCACACCATTCCACATTGTACACCATTCCCCAATATTCCAGCACATTCCTTGGCTTTACATTCGAGGAAATGAGACACCATTCCCTTCCTAACCACTCTAGATACATTTATCATGTCACATTACAGCAAATTCCACTCCATTCCAAAACGTTCTATTGCGTTCCATTCTAGGAATGCTCCATTCGATTCCAAAAAATTCACATACTTCCTATTGTGTCACTTTATATGAAATTCCACTCAATTATGCAAGATCCTGCTGCATTCCCCAAGATTAAAACATGTTCTACAGAGTTCCATTGTGACAGAGTAGGCACCATTCTTTCCCAAACAACCCAGGAAATCTCTGTTGCGTCACATTGCAGCACGTTCCAATCAATGCCACAGCATTGCACTCCATTGTGCAACGAGGCCACCACATTCCATTGCATTCCATTCTGTAAAATAAGTCCCCACAGCTTCCAAACCATTCAGGAAAAGCCTATTGTGTCAATTCACATGCCATTCCATGAGATTCCACAACATTCTACCAATTCCAAACACTCCACTGCGTTGTTTTGCATTCAATTGTTACAAGAAGGCACCGTTCTCGCCAAAATCTCTCAGGAACCCTCTATTTCATCACATTACTTACCGATACACTCCATTTTGAAGCCTTCCACTCTACTGGCAATAGACCACCGCGTTCTATTACATTCAATTCCGCCAAGCAAGGCTTCATTTGCATCCAATTCACTCGGGAACTCTTATTGCGTCACATTACAACGGACTCAACTCCATTCCACAACATTGCATTCCATACCACAACACTAAACCATGTTCTATCACGTTCCATTCTGCAAAATAAGGTTCCACTCTTTTCCCAAACAATGAGTAACCAGCTACCGTGTCACACTAAAACCCATTACACACCACTCCACAACTCTCCACTTCATTTCGCAACAATCCACTGTATTCTTTGCATTCCATTCCTACAATAAGGATCGATCACTTCCAACCCATTAAGGGCTGTGTATTGCATCACATCAAATGCCATTCCACTCCATTCTACAATATTCTTTTCCATTCGACTACATTCCACCACGTTCTACTACATTCCATTCCGTCAAATAAGGCTCCATTCTTTTCAAAAACCATGAAGAACACTCTACTGCATGACATTACACATGATTCTAGTCCTCTCAGCAGCATTGCACTCCATTACTGAACATTTCACCATGTTCTATTGAGTTCCATTCCATGACAAAGAGCTCCATTTCCTTCGAGACTACTCAGAAACTCTATATTGTGGCACATTATACGCAATTCTAAACCCGTAGAGAAGATGGCAATTAACACCACAAAAATCCACCGTGTTCTATAGCGCTCCATTCTTTGAAAGAAGGCTCCATTCATGTCCAAAACCAACTATAACGCCCCATTGCATTACATTACACCAAATGACACTCCATTCTACATTTTACACTATTCCCCAATATTTCAGCACATTCATTTGCTATACATTCTGGCAAATGAAGCACCGTTCGTTTCCAAACCACTCTAGAGAGCCTTACTACTTCACATTACAGCCTATTCCACACCATTCCAAAACATGGGCCTCCTTTCCACAACATTCTACCACATTCTATTGCGATCAATTATTCCTAAGAATGATGCACTTCCTTCTAACAATTCAAGAACATCCTATTGTGTCACTTCAGCTGCGATTCCTCTACCATTGCCAAGATTATCCTCCAGTTCCCAACATATCAACAAGTTCTAGTGAGTTTCATTGTGACAAAGACGGCACCTTTCTTATCCAAACAGACCTGGAACTCTGTCTTGTGACACTTTACATCGCGTTCCACTAAATACCACAGCATTGAAGTCCATTGCACAACATTCCACCACATTCCATTACATTACATTCCGTAAAAGAAGGCTCCGTTAATTCCAAACCATTCAGGAGCCGCCTATTGAGGCAATTCACATGCCATTCTGCACGGATCCGCTAGATTTTACTCCACTCGAATATCCCACTATGTTCTGTTGCATCCATTGTTCAAGAGAAGGCATCACTCTCTACAAAAACTCTGAGGGATCGTCCATTGCATCACATTACACCCCATTGCACTCCACTTCACAGTCTTAAACTCTTTTCCGCAACGTTCCACCACGTACTATTGCGCTCGATTCGGTCAAGCAATGCTGCATTCGCTTCCAAATCACTCTGGAACCCTTTATTGCGTCACATTACAACCGATTCAAGTCCATTGCAAAACATGGCAGCCATGTCGCAAAACTCCACCGAGTTCTGCCTCGTACCATTCTGCCAAAGAAGGCTCCACTCTTCTCCAGAACAATCAGGAACAGTCTATTGCATCACATCACACCCCATTACAGTCCATTCCACAACACTGAACTTCATTTCTCAAAATTCCACGGTATTCTTTTACATTCCATTCCTACAAAAACGGCTCAATTCACTTCCAACCTATTATGGTCTGTCTATTGCATCACATCAAACGCCATTGATCTTCATTCTACAAGATTCGACTCCTTTCCACTACATTCCACCACGTCCTTTTGCATTCCATTCTGACAAATAAGGTCCATTCTTTACAAAACAATCAGAAACACTGTAGTGCGTCTTTTCACAGATGATTCCATTGCATTTCACAGCAATTCACTTAATTGCTGAAGATCTCACTATGTTCTCTTGCGTTCCTTTCCATCTAAGTGAAGTCCGTTTGCTTCCAGACCAACCGGGAACTCTATATTGTGTCACATTGCACGCGTTCAACCCCAGTCTACAAAATTGCATTTAACTACAGAAAATTCCACAACGTTCTGTAGCACAAAATTCTGTCCAACAAGGACCCATTCGTTTCCAAAATAATCTGTAGTTCTCTATTGCATCACATTACACACCATTTCACACCATTCCACATTGTACACCATTCCCCAATATTCCAGCACATTCCTTGGCTTTACATTCGAGGAAATGAGACACCATTCCCTTCCTAACCACTCTAGATACATTTATCATGTCACATTACAGCAAATTCCACTCCATTCCAAAACGTTCTATTGCGTTCCATTCTAGGAATGCTCCATTCGATTCCAAAAAATTCACATACTTCCTATTGTGTCACTTTATATGAAATTCCACTCAATTATGCAAGATCCTGCTGCATTCCCCAAGATTAAAACATGTTCTACAGAGTTCCATTGTGACAGAGTAGGCACCATTCTTTCCCAAACAACCCAGGAAATCTCTGTTGCGTCACATTGCAGCACGTTCCAATCAATGCCACAGCATTGCACTCCATTGTGCAACGAGGCCACCACATTCCATTGCATTCCATTCTGTAAAATAAGTCCCCACAGCTTCCAAACCATTCAGGAAAAGCCTATTGTGTCAATTCACATGCCATTCCATGAGATTCCACAACATTCTACCAATTCCAAACACTCCACTGCGTTGTTTTGCATTCAATTGTTACAAGAAGGCACCGTTCTCGCCAAAATCTCTCAGGAACCCTCTATTGCATCACATTACTTACCGATACACTCCATTTTGAAGCCTTCCACTCTACTGGCAATAGACCACCGCGTTCTATTACATTCAATTCCGCCAAGCAAGGCTTCATTTGCATCCAATTCACTCGGGAACTCTTATTGCGTCACATTACAACGGACTCAACTCCATTCCACAACATTGCATTCCATACCACAACACTAAACCATGTTCTATCACGTTCCATTCTGCAAAATAAGGTTCCACTCTTTTCCCAAACAATGAGTAACCAGCTACCGTGTCACACTAAAACCCATTACACACCACTCCACAACTCTCCACTTCATTTCGCAACAATCCACTGTATTCTTTGCATTCCATTCCTACAATAAGGATCGATCACTTCCAACCCATTAAGGGCTGTGTATTGCATCACATCAAATGCCATTCCACTCCATTCTACAATATTCTTTTCCATTCGACTACATTCCACCACGTTCTACTACATTCCATTCCGTCAAATAAGGCTCCATTCTTTTCAAAAACCATGAAGAACACTCTACTGCATGACATTACACATGATTCTAGTCCTCTCAGCAGCATTGCACTCCATTACTGAACATTTCACCATGTTCTATTGAGTTCCATTCCATGACAAAGAGCTCCATTTCCTTCGAGACTACTCAGAAACTCTATATTGTGGCACATTATACGCAATTCTAAACCCGTAGAGAAGATGGCAATTAACACCACAAAAATCCACCGTGTTCTATAGCGCTCCATTCTTTGAAAGAAGGCTCCATTCATGTCCAAAACCAACTATAACGCCCCATTGCATTACATTACACCAAATGACACTCCATTCTACATTTTACACTATTCCCCAATATTTCAGCACATTCATTTGCTATACATTCTGGCAAATGAAGCACCGTTCGTTTCCAAACCACTCTAGAGAGCCTTACTACTTCACATTACAGCCTATTCCACACCATTCCAAAACATGGGCCTCCTTTCCACAACATTCTACCACATTCTATTGCGATCAATTATTCCTAAGAATGATGCATTTCCTTCTAACAATTCAAGAACATCCTATTGTGTCACTTCAGCTGCGATTCCTCTACCATTGCCAAGATTATCCTCCAGTTCCCAACATATCAACAAGTTCTAGTGAGTTTCATTGTGACAAAGACGGCACCTTTCTTATCCAAACAGACCTGGAACTCTGTCTTGTGACACTTTACATCGCGTTCCACTAAATACCACAGCATTGAAGTCCATTGCACAACATTCCACCACATTCCATTACATTACATTCCGTAAAAGAAGGCTCCGTTAATTCCAAACCATTCAGGAGCCGCCTATTGAGGCAATTCACATGCCATTCTGCACGGATCCGCTAGATTTTACTCCACTCGAATATCCCACTATGTTCTGTTGCATCCATTGTTCAAGAGAAGGCATCACTCTCTACAAAAACTCTGAGGGATCGTCCATTGCATCACATTACACCCCATTGCACTCCACTTCACAGTCTTAAACTCTTTTCCGCAACGTTCCACCACGTACTATTGCGCTCGATTCGGTCAAGCAATGCTGCATTCGCTTCCAAATCACTCTGGAACCCTTTATTGCGTCACATTACAACCGATTCAAGTCCATTGCAAAACATGGCAGCCATGTCGCAAAACTCCACCGAGTTCTGCCTCGTAACATTCTGCCAAAGAAGGCTCCACTCTTCTCCAGAACAATCAGGAACAGTCTATTGCATCACATCACACCCCATTACAGTCCATTCCACAACACTGAACTTCATTTCTCAAAATTCCACGGTATTCTTTTACATTCCATTCCTACAAAAACGGCTCAATTCACTTCCAACCTATTATGGTCTGTCTATTGCATCACATCAAACGCCATTGATCTTCATTCTACAAGATTCGACTCCTTTCCACTACATTCCACCACGTCCTTTTGCATTCCATTCTGACAAATAAGGTCCATTCTTTACAAAACAATCAGAAACACTGTAGTGCGTCTTTTCACAGATGATTCCATTGCATTTCACAGCAATTCACTTAATTGCTGAAGATCTCACTATGTTCTCTTGCGTTCCTTTCCATCTAAGTGAAGTCCGTTTGCTTCCAGACCAACCGGGAACTCTATATTGTGTCACATTGCACGCGTTCAACCCCAGTCTACAAAATTGCATTTAACTACAGAAAATTCCACAACGTTCTGTAGCACAAAATTCTGTCCAACAAGGACCCATTCGTTTCCAAAATAATCTGTAGTTCTCTATTGCATCACATTACACACCATTTCACACCATTCCACATTGTACACCATTCCCCAATATTCCAGCACATTCCTTGGCTTTACATTCGAGGAAATGAGACACCATTCCCTTCCTAACCACTCTAGATACATTTATCATGTCACATTACAGCAAATTCCACTCCATTCCAAAACGTTCTATTGCGTTCCATTCTAGGAATGCTCCATTCGATTCCAAAAAATTCACATACTTCCTATTGTGTCACTTTATATGAAATTCCACTCAATTATGCAAGATCCTGCTGCATTCCCCAAGATTAAAACATGTTCTACAGAGTTCCATTGTGACAGAGTAGGCACCATTCTTTCCCAAACAACCCAGGAAATCTCTGTTGCGTCACATTGCAGCACGTTCCAATCAATGCCACAGCATTGCACTCCATTGTGCAACGAGGCCACCACATTCCATTGCATTCCATTCTGTAAAATAAGTCCCCACAGCTTCCAAACCATTCAGGAAAAGCCTATTGTGTCAATTCACATGCCATTCCATGAGATTCCACAACATTCTACCAATTCCAAACACTCCACTGCGTTGTTTTGCATTCAATTGTTACAAGAAGGCACCGTTCTCGCCAAAATCTCTCAGGAACCCTCTATTGCATCACATTACTTACCGATACACTCCATTTTGAAGCCTTCCACTCTACTGGCAATAGACCACCGCGTTCTATTACATTCAATTCCGCCAAGCAAGGCTTCATTTGCATCCAATTCACTCGGGAACTCTTATTGCGTCACATTACAACGGACTCAACTCCATTCCACAACATTGCATTCCATACCACAACACTAAACCATGTTCTATCACGTTCCATTCTGCAAAATAAGGTTCCACTCTTTTCCCAAACAATGAGTAACCAGCTACCGTGTCACACTAAAACCCATTACACACCACTCCACAACTCTCCACTTCATTTCGCAACAATCCACTGTATTCTTTGCATTCCATTCCTACAATAAGGATCGATCACTTCCAACCCATTAAGGGCTGTGTATTGCATCACATCAAATGCCATTCCACTCCATTCTACAATATTCTTTTCCATTCGACTACATTCCACCACGTTCTACTACATTCCATTCCGTCAAATAAGGCTCCATTCTTTTCAAAAACCATGAAGAACACTCTACTGCATGACATTACACATGATTCTAGTCCTCTCAGCAGCATTGCACTCCATTACTGAACATTTCACCATGTTCTATTGAGTTCCATTCCATGACAAAGAGCTCCATTTCCTTCGAGACTACTCAGAAACTCTATATTGTGGCACATTATACGCAATTCTAAACCCGTAGAGAAGATGGCAATTAACACCACAAAAATCCACCGTGTTCTATAGCGCTCCATTCTTTGAAAGAAGGCTCCATTCATGTCCAAAACCAACTATAACGCCCCATTGCATTACATTACACCAAATGACACTCCATTCTACATTTTACACTATTCCCCAATATTTCAGCACATTCATTTGCTATACATTCTGGCAAATGAAGCACCGTTCGTTTCCAAACCACTCTAGAGAGCCTTACTACTTCACATTACAGCCTATTCCACACCATTCCAAAACATGGGCCTCCTTTCCACAACATTCTACCACATTCTATTGCGATCAATTATTCCTAAGAATGATGCACTTCCTTCTAACAATTCAAGAACATCCTATTGTGTCACTTCAGCTGCGATTCCTCTACCATTGCCAAGATTATCCTCCAGTTCCCAACATATCAACAAGTTCTAGTGAGTTTCATTGTGACAAAGACGGCACCTTTCTTATCCAAACAGACCTGGAACTCTGTCTTGTGACACTTTACATCGCGTTCCACTAAATACCACAGCATTGAAGTCCATTGCACAACATTCCACCACATTCCATTACATTACATTCCGTAAAAGAAGGCTCCGTTAATTCCAAACCATTCAGGAGCCGCCTATTGAGGCAATTCACATGCCATTCTGCACGGATCCGCTAGATTTTACTCCACTCGAATATCCCACTATGTTCTGTTGCATCCATTGTTCAAGAGAAGGCATCACTCTCTACAAAAACTCTGAGGGATCGTCCATTGCATCACATTACACCCCATTGCACTCCACTTCACAGTCTTAAACTCTTTTCCGCAACGTTCCACCACGTACTATTGCGCTCGATTCGGTCAAGCAATGCTGCATTCGCTTCCAAATCACTCTGGAACCCTTTATTGCGTCACATTACAACCGATTCAAGTCCATTGCAAAACATGGCAGCCATGTCGCAAAACTCCACCGAGTTCTGCCTCGTACCATTCTGCCAAAGAAGGCTCCACTCTTCTCCAGAACAATCAGGAACAGTCTATTGCATCACATCACACCCCATTACAGTCCATTCCACAACACTGAACTTCATTTCTCAAAATTCCACGGTATTCTTTTACATTCCATTCCTACAAAAACGGCTCAATTCACTTCCAACCTATTATGGTCTGTCTATTGCATCACATCAAACGCCATTGATCTTCATTCTACAAGATTCGACTCCTTTCCACTACATTCCACCACGTCCTTTTGCATTCCATTCTGACAAATAAGGTCCATTCTTTACAAAACAATCAGAAACACTGTAGTGCGTCTTTTCACAGATGATTCCATTGCATTTCACAGCAATTCACTTAATTGCTGAAGATCTCACTATGTTCTCTTGCGTTCCTTTCCATCTAAGTGAAGTCCGTTTGCTTCCAGACCAACCGGGAACTCTATATTGTGTCACATTGCACGCGTTCAACCCCAGTCTACAAAATTGCATTTAACTACAGAAAATTCCACAACGTTCTGTAGCACAAAATTCTGTCCAACAAGGACCCATTCGTTTCCAAAATAATCTGTAGTTCTCTATTGCATCACATTACACACCATTTCACACCATTCCACATTGTACACCATTCCCCAATATTCCAGCACATTCCTTGGCTTTACATTCGAGGAAATGAGACACCATTCCCTTCCTAACCACTCTAGATACATTTATCATGTCACATTACAGCAAATTCCACTCCATTCCAAAACGTTCTATTGCGTTCCATTCTAGGAATGCTCCATTCGATTCCAAAAAATTCACATACTTCCTATTGTGTCACTTTATATGAAATTCCACTCAATTATGCAAGATCCTGCTGCATTCCCCAAGATTAAAACATGTTCTACAGAGTTCCATTGTGACAGAGTAGGCACCATTCTTTCCCAAACAACCCAGGAAATCTCTGTTGCGTCACATTGCAGCACGTTCCAATCAATGCCACAGCATTGCACTCCATTGTGCAACGAGGCCACCACATTCCATTGCATTCCATTCTGTAAAATAAGTCCCCACAGCTTCCAAACCATTCAGGAAAAGCCTATTGTGTCAATTCACATGCCATTCCATGAGATTCCACAACATTCTACCAATTCCAAACACTCCACTGCGTTGTTTTGCATTCAATTGTTACAAGAAGGCACCGTTCTCGCCAAAATCTCTCAGGAACCCTCTATTGCATCACATTACTTACCGATACACTCCATTTTGAAGCCTTCCACTCTACTGGCAATAGACCACCGCGTTCTATTACATTCAATTCCGCCAAGCAAGGCTTCATTTGCATCCAATTCACTCGGGAACTCTTATTGCGTCACATTACAACGGACTCAACTCCATTCCACAACATTGCATTCCATACCACAACACTAAACCATGTTCTATCACGTTCCATTCTGCAAAATAAGGTTCCACTCTTTTCCCAAACAATGAGTAACCAGCTACCGTGTCACACTAAAACCCATTACACACCACTCCACAACTCTCCACTTCATTTCGCAACAATCCACTGTATTCTTTGCATTCCATTCCTACAATAAGGATCGATCACTTCCAACCCATTAAGGGCTGTGTATTGCATCACATCAAATGCCATTCCACTCCATTCTACAATATTCTTTTCCATTCGACTACATTCCACCACGTTCTACTACATTCCATTCCGTCAAATAAGGCTCCATTCTTTTCAAAAACCATGAAGAACACTCTACTGCATGACATTACACATGATTCTAGTCCTCTCAGCAGCATTGCACTCCATTACTGAACATTTCACCATGTTCTATTGAGTTCCATTCCATGACAAAGAGCTCCATTTCCTTCGAGACTACTCAGAAACTCTATATTGTGGCACATTATACGCAATTCTAAACCCGTAGAGAAGATGGCAATTAACACCACAAAACTCCACCGTGTTCTATAGCGCTCCATTCTTTGAAAGAAGGCTCCATTCATGTCCAAAACCAACTATAACGCCCCATTGCATTACATTACACCAAATGACACTCCATTCTACATTTTACACTATTCCCCAATATTTCAGCACATTCATTTGCTATACATTCTGGCAAATGAAGCACCGTTCGTTTCCAAACCACTCTAGAGAGCCTTACTACTTCACATTACAGCCTATTCCACACCATTCCAAAACATGGGCCTCCTTTCCACAACATTCTACCACATTCTATTGCGATCAATTATTCCTAAGAATGATGCACTTCCTTCTAACAATTCAAGAACATCCTATTGTGTCACTTCAGCTGCGATTCCTCTACCATTGCCAAGATTATCCTCCAGTTCCCAACATATCAACAAGTTCTAGTGAGTTTCATTGTGACAAAGACGGCACCTTTCTTATCCAAACAGACCTGGAACTCTGTCTTGTGACACTTTACATCGCGTTCCACTAAATACCACAGCATTGAAGTCCATTGCACAACATTCCACCACATTCCATTACATTACATTCCGTAAAAGAAGGCTCCGTTAATTCCAAACCATTCAGGAGCCGCCTATTGAGGCAATTCACATGCCATTCTGCACGGATCCGCTAGATTTTACTCCACTCGAATATCCCACTATGTTCTGTTGCATCCATTGTTCAAGAGAAGGCATCACTCTCTACAAAAACTCTGAGGGATCGTCCATTGCATCACATTACACCCCATTGCACTCCACTTCACAGTCTAAAACTCTTTTACGCAACATTCCACCACGTACTAATGCGCTCGATTCGGTCAAGCAATGCTGCATTCACTTCCAAATCACTCTGGAACCCTTTATTGCGTCACATTACAACCGATTCAAGTCCATTGCAAAACATGGCAGCCATACCGCAAAACTCCACCGTGTTCTGCCACGTACCATTCTGCAAAAGAAGGCTCCACTCTTCTCCAGAACAATCAGGAACAGTCTATTGCATCACATCACACCCCATTACAGTCCATTCCACAACCCTGAACTTCATTTCTCAAAATTCCACGGTATTCTTTTACATTCCATTCCTACAAAAACGGCTCAATTCACTTCCAACCTATTATGGTCTGTCTATTGCATCACATCAAACGCCATTGATCTTCATTCTACAAGATTCGACTCCTTTCCACTACATTCCACCACGTCCTTTTGCATTCCATTCTGACAAATAAGGTCCATTCTTTACAAAACAATCAGAAACACTGTAGTGCGTCTTTTCACAGATGATTCCATTGCATTTCACAGCATTTCACTTAATTGCTGAAGATCTCACTATGTTCTCTTGCGTTCCTTTCCATCTAAGTGAAGTCCGTTTGCTTCCAGACCAACCGGGAACTCTATATTGTGTCACATTGCACGCGTTCAACCCCAGTCTACAAAATTGCATTTAACTACAGAAAATTCCACAACGTTCTGTAGCACAAAATTCTGTCCAACAAGGACCCATTCGTTTCCAAAAGAATCTGTAGTTCTCTACTGCATCACATTACACACCATTTCACACCATTCCACATTGTACACCATTCCCCAATATTCCAGCACATTCCTTGGCTTTACATTCGAGGAAATGAGACACCATTCCCTTCCTAACCACTCTAGATACATTTATCATGTCACATTACAGCAAATTCCACTCCATTCCAAAACGTTCTATTGCGTTCCATTCTAGGAATGCTCCATTCGATTCCAAAAAATTCACATACTTCCTATTGTGTCACTTTATATGAAATTCCACTCAATTATGCAAGATCCTGCTGCATTCCCCAAGATTAAAACATGTTCTACAGAGTTCCATTGTGACAGAGTAGGCACCATTCTTTCCCAAACAACCCAGGAAATCTCTGTTGCGTCACATTGCAGCACGTTCCAATCAATGCCACAGCATTGCACTCCATTGTGCAACGAGGCCACCACATTCCATTGCATTCCATTCTGTAAAATAAGTCCCCACAGCTTCCAAACCATTCAGGAAAAGCCTATTGTGTCAATTCACATGCCATTCCATGAGATTCCACAACATTCTACCAATTCCAAACACTCCACTGCGTTGTTTTGCATTCAATTGTTACAAGAAGGCACCGTTCTCGCCAAAATCTCTCAGGAACCCTCTATTGCATCACATTACTTACCGATACACTCCATTTTGAAGCCTTCCACTCTACTGGCAATAGACCACCGCGTTCTATTACATTCAATTCCGCCAAGCAAGGCTTCATTTGCATCCAATTCACTCGGGAACTCTTATTGCGTCACATTACAACGGACTCAACTCCATTCCACAACATTGCATTCCATACCACAACACTAAACCATGTTCTATCACGTTCCATTCTGCAAAATAAGGTTCCACTCTTTTCCCAAACAATGAGTAACCAGCTACCGTGTCACACTAAAACCCATTACACACCACTCCACAACTCTCCACTTCATTTCGCAACAATCCACTGTATTCTTTGCATTCCATTCCTACAATAAGGATCGATCACTTCCAACCCATTAAGGACTGTGTATTGCATCACATCAAATGCCATTCCACTCCATTCTACAATATTCTTTTCCATTCGACTACATTCCACCACGTTCTACTACATTCCATTCCGTCAAATAAGGCTCCATTCTTTTCAAAAACCATGAAGAACACTCTACTGCATGACATTACACATGATTCTAGTCCTCTCAGCAGCATTGCACTCCATTACTGAACATTTCACCATGTTCTATTGAGTTCCATTCCATGACAAAGAGCTCCATTTCCTTCGAGACTACTCAGAAACTCTATATTGTGGCACATTATACGCAATTCTAAACCCGTAGAGAAGATGGCAATTAACACCACAAAACTCCACCGTGTTCTATAGCGCTCCATTCTTTGAAAGAAGGCTCCATTCATGTCCAAAACCAACTATAACGCCCCATTGCATTACATTACACCAAATGACACTCCATTCTACATTTTACACTATTCCCCAATATTTCAGCACATTCATTTGCTATACATTCTGGCAAATGAAGCACCGTTCGTTTCCAAACCACTCTAGAGAGCCTTACTACTTCACATTACAGCCTATTCCACACCATTCCAAAACATGGGCCTCCTTTCCACAACATTCTACCACATTCTATTGCGATCAATTATTCCTAAGAATGATGCATTTCCTTCTAAACAATTCAAGAACATCCTATTGTGTCACTTCAGCTGCGATTCCTCTACCATTGCCAAGATTATCCTCCAGTTCCCAACATATCAACAAGTTCTAGTGAGTTTCATTGTGACAAAGACGGCACCTTTCATATCCAAACAGACCTGGAACTCTTTCTTGTGACACTTTACATCGCGTTCCACTAAATACCACAGCATTGAAGTCCATTGCACAACATTCCACCACATTCCATTACATTACATTCCGTAAAAGAAGGCTCCGTTAATTCCAAACCATTCAGGAGCCGCCTATTGAGGCAATTCACATGCCATTCTGCACGGATCCGCTAGATTTTACTCCACTCGAATATCCCACTATGTTCTGTTGCATCCATTGTTCAAGAGAAGGCATCACTCTCTACAAAAACTCTGAGGGATCGTCCATTGCATCACATTACACCCCATTGCACTCCACTTCACAGTCTTAAACTCTTTTCCGCAACGTTCCACCACGTACTATTGCGCTCGATTCGGTCAAGCAATGCTGCATTCGCTTCCAAATCACTCTGGAACCCTTTATTGCGTCACATTACAACCGATTCAAGTCCATTGCAAAACATGGCAGCCATATCGCAAAACTCCACCGTGTTCTGCCTCGTACCATTCTGCCAAAGAAGGCTCCACTCTTCTCCAGAACAATCAGGAACAGTCTATTGCATCACATCACACCCCATTACAGTCCATTCCACAACCCTGAACTTCATTTCTCAAAATTCCACGGTATTCTTTTACATTCCTTTCCTACAAAAACGGCTCAATTCACTTCCAACCTATTAGGGTCTGTCTATTGCATCACATCAAACGCCATTGAATTCGACTCCTTTCCACTACATTCCACCACGTCCTTTTGCATTCCATTCTGACAAATAAGGTCCATTCTTTACAAAACAATCAGAAACACTGTAGTGCGTCTTTTCACAGATGATTCCATTGCATTTCACAGCATTTCACTTAATTGCTGAAGATCTCACTATGTTCTCTTGCGTTCCTTTCCATCTAAGTGAAGTCCGTTTGCTTCCAGACCAACCGGGAACTCTATATTGTGTCACATTGCACGCGTTCAACCCCAGTCTACAAAATTGCATTTAACTACAGAAAATTCCACAACGTTCTGTAGCACAAAATTCTGTCCAACAAGGACCCATTCGTTTCCAAAAGAATCTGTAGTTCTCTACTGCATCACATTACACACCATTTCACACCATTCCACATTGTACACCATTCCCCAATATTCCAGCACATTCCTTGGCTTTACATTCGAGGAAATGAGACACCATTCCCTTCCTAACCACTCTAGATACATTTATCATGTCACATTACAGCAAATTCCACTCCATTCCAAAACGTTCTATTGCGTTCCATTCTAGGAATGCTCCATTCGATTCCAAAAAATTCACATACTTCCTATTGTGTCACTTTATATGAAATTCCACTCAATTATGCAAGATCCTGCTGCATTCCCCAAGATTAAAACATGTTCTACAGAGTTCCATTGTGACAGAGTAGGCACCATTCTTTCCCAAACAACCCAGGAAATCTCTGTTGCGTCACATTGCAGCACGTTCCAATCAATGCCACAGCATTGCACTCCATTGTGCAACGAGGCCACCACATTCCATTGCATTCCATTCTGTAAAATAAGTCCCCACAGCTTCCAAACCATTCAGGAAAAGCCTATTGTGTCAATTCACATGCCATTCCATGAGATTCCACAACATTCTACCAATTCCAAACACTCCACTGCGTTGTTTTGCATTCAATTGTTACAAGAAGGCACCGTTCTCGCCAAAATCTCTCAGGAACCCTCTATTGCATCACATTACTTACCGATACACTCCATTTTGAAGCCTTCCACTCTACTGGCAATAGACCACCGCGTTCTATTACATTCAATTCCGCCAAGCAAGGCTTCATTTGCATCCAATTCACTCGGGAACTCTTATTGCGTCACATTACAACGGACTCAACTCCATTCCACAACATTGCATTCCATACCACAACACTAAACCATGTTCTATCACGTTCCATTCTGCAAAATAAGGTTCCACTCTTTTCCCAAACAATGAGTAACCAGCTACCGTGTCACACTAAAACCCATTACACACCACTCCACAACTCTCCACTTCATTTCACAACAATCCACTGTATTCTTTGCATTCCATTCCTACAATAAGGATCGATCACTTCCAACCCATTAAGGACTGTGTATTGCATCACATCAAATGCCATTCCACTCCATTCTACAATATTCTTTTCCATTCGACTACATTCCACCACGTTCTACTACATTCCATTCCGTCAAATAAGGCTCCATTCTTTTCAAAAACCATGAAGAACACTCTACTGCATGACATTACACATGATTCTAGTCCTCTCAGCAGCATTGCACTCCATTACTGAACATTTCACCATGTTCTATTGAGTTCCATTCCATGACAAAGAGCTCCATTTCCTTCGAGACTACTCAGAAACTCTATATTGTGGCACATTATACGCAATTCTAAACCCGTAGAGAAGATGGCAATTAACACCACAAAACTCCACCGTGTTCTATAGCGCTCCATTCTTTGAAAGAAGGCTCCATTCATGTCCAAAACCAACTATAACGCCCCATTGCATTACATTACACCAAATGACACTCCATTCTACATTTTACACTATTCCCCAATATTTCAGCACATTCATTTGCTATACATTCTGGCAAATGAAGCACCGTTCGTTTCCAAACCACTCTAGAGAGCCTTACTACTTCACATTACAGCCTATTCCACACCATTCCAAAACATGGGCCTCCTTTCCACAACATTCTACCACATTCTATTGCGATCAATTATTCCTAAGAATGATGCATTTCCTTCTAAACAATTCAAGAACATCCTATTGTGTCACTTCAGCTGCGATTCCTCTACCATTGCCAAGATTATCCTCCAGTTCCCAACATATCAACAAGTTCTAGTGAGTTTCATTGTGACAAAGACGGCACCTTTCATATCCAAACAGACCTGGAACTCTTTCTTGTGACACTTTACATCGCGTTCCACTAAATACCACAGCATTGAAGTCCATTGCACAACATTCCACCACATTCCATTACATTACATTCCGTAAAAGAAGGCTCCGTTAATTCCAAACCATTCAGGAGCCGCCTATTGAGGCAATTCACATGCCATTCTGCACGGATCCGCTAGATTTTACTCCACTCGAATATCCCACTATGTTCTGTTGCATCCATTGTTCAAGAGAAGGCATCACTCTCTACAAAAACTCTGAGGGATCGTCCATTGCATCACATTACACCCCATTGCACTCCACTTCACAGTCTTAAACTCTTTTCCGCAACGTTCCACCACGTACTATTGCGCTCGATTCGGTCAAGCAATGCTGCATTCGCTTCCAAATCACTCTGGAACCCTTTATTGCGTCACATTACAACCGATTCAAGTCCATTGCAAAACATGGCAGCCATATCGCAAAACTCCACCGTGTTCTGCCTCGTACCATTCTGCCAAAGAAGGCTCCACTCTTCTCCAGAACAATCAGGAACAGTCTATTGCATCACATCACACCCCATTACAGTCCATTCCACAACCCTGAACTTCATTTCTCAAAATTCCACGGTATTCTTTTACATTCCTTTCCTACAAAAACGGCTCAATTCACTTCCAACCTATTAGGGTCTGTCTATTGCATCACATCAAACGCCATTGAATTCGACTCCTTTCCACTACATTCCACCACGTCCTTTTGCATTCCATTCTGACAAATAAGGTCCATTCTTTACAAAACAATCAGAAACACTGTAGTGCGTCTTTTCACAGATGATTCCATTGCATTTCACAGCATTTCACTTAATTGCTGAAGATCTCACTATGTTCTCTTGCGTTCCTTTCCATCTAAGTGAAGTCCGTTTGCTTCCAGACCAACCGGGAACTCTATATTGTGTCACATTGCACGCGTTCAACCCCAGTCTACAAAATTGCATTTAACTACAGAAAATTCCACAACGTTCTGTAGCACAAAATTCTGTCCAACAAGGACCCATTCGTTTCCAAAAGAATCTGTAGTTCTCTACTGCATCACATTACACACCATTTCACACCATTCCACATTGTACACCATTCCCCAATATTCCAGCACATTCCTTGGCTTTACATTCGAGGAAATGAGACACCATTCCCTTCCTAACCACTCTAGATACATTTATCATGTCACATTACAGCAAATTCCACTCCATTCCAAAACGTTCTATTGCGTTCCATTCTAGGAATGCTCCATTCGATTCCAAAAAATTCACATACTTCCTATTGTGTCACTTTATATGAAATTCCACTCAATTATGCAAGATCCTGCTGCATTCCCCAAGATTAAAACATGTTCTACAGAGTTCCATTGTGACAGAGTAGGCACCATTCTTTCCCAAACAACCCAGGAAATCTCTGTTGCGTCACATTGCAGCACGTTCCAATCAATGCCACAGCATTGCACTCCATTGTGCAACGAGGCCACCACATTCCATTGCATTCCATTCTGTAAAATAAGTCCCCACAGCTTCCAAACCATTCAGGAAAAGCCTATTGTGTCAATTCACATGCCATTCCATGAGATTCCACAACATTCTACCAATTCCAAACACTCCACTGCGTTGTTTTGCATTCAATTGTTACAAGAAGGCACCGTTCTCGCCAAAATCTCTCAGGAACCCTCTATTGCATCACATTACTTACCGATACACTCCATTTTGAAGCCTTCCACTCTACTGGCAATAGACCACCGCGTTCTATTACATTCAATTCCGCCAAGCAAGGCTTCATTTGCATCCAATTCACTCGGGAACTCTTATTGCGTCACATTACAACGGACTCAACTCCATTCCACAACATTGCATTCCATACCACAACACTAAACCATGTTCTATCACGTTCCATTCTGCAAAATAAGGTTCCACTCTTTTCCCAAACAATGAGTAACCAGCTACCGTGTCACACTAAAACCCATTACACACCACTCCACAACTCTCCACTTCATTTCGCAACAATCCACTGTATTCTTTGCATTCCATTCCTACAATAAGGATCGATCACTTCCAACCCATTAAGGACTGTGTATTGCATCACATCAAATGCCATTCCACTCCATTCTACAATATTCTTTTCCATTCGACTACATTCCACCACGTTCTACTACATTCCATTCCGTCAAATAAGGCTCCATTCTTTTCAAAAACCATGAAGAACACTCTACTGCATGACATTACACATGATTCTAGTCCTCTCAGCAGCATTGCACTCCATTACTGAACATTTCACCATGTTCTATTGAGTTCCATTCCATGACAAAGAGCTCCATTTCCTTCGAGACTACTCAGAAACTCTATATTGTGGCACATTATACGCAATTCTAAACCCGTAGAGAAGATGGCAATTAACACCACAAAACTCCACCGTGTTCTATAGCGCTCCATTCTTTGAAAGAAGGCTCCATTCATGTCCAAAACCAACTATAACGCCCCATTGCATTACATTACACCAAATGACACTCCATTCTACATTTTACACTATTCCCCAATATTTCAGCACATTCATTTGCTATACATTCTGGCAAATGAAGCACCGTTCGTTTCCAAACCACTCTAGAGAGCCTTACTACTTCACATTACAGCCTATTCCACACCATTCCAAAACATGGGCCTCCTTTCCACAACATTCTACCACATTCTATTGCGATCAATTATTCCTAAGAATGATGCATTTCCTTCTAAACAATTCAAGAACATCCTATTGTGTCACTTCAGCTGCGATTCCTCTACCATTGCCAAGATTATCCTCCAGTTCCCAACATATCAACAAGTTCTAGTGAGTTTCATTGTGACAAAGACGGCACCTTTCATATCCAAACAGACCTGGAACTCTTTCTTGTGACACTTTACATCGCGTTCCACTAAATACCACAGCATTGAAGTCCATTGCACAACATTCCACCACATTCCATTACATTACATTCCGTAAAAGAAGGCTCCGTTAATTCCAAACCATTCAGGAGCCGCCTATTGAGGCAATTCACATGCCATTCTGCACGGATCCGCTAGATTTTACTCCACTCGAATATCCCACTATGTTCTGTTGCATCCATTGTTCAAGAGAAGGCATCACTCTCTACAAAAACTCTGAGGGATCGTCCATTGCATCACATTACACCCCATTGCACTCCACTTCACAGTCTTAAACTCTTTTCCGCAACGTTCCACCACGTACTATTGCGCTCGATTCGGTCAAGCAATGCTGCATTCGCTTCCAAATCACTCTGGAACCCTTTATTGCGTCACATTACAACCGATTCAAGTCCATTGCAAAACATGGCAGCCATATCGCAAAACTCCACCGTGTTCTGCCTCGTACCATTCTGCCAAAGAAGGCTCCACTCTTCTCCAGAACAATCAGGAACAGTCTATTGCATCACATCACACCCCATTACAGTCCATTCCACAACCCTGAACTTCATTTCTCAAAATTCCACGGTATTCTTTTACATTCCTTTCCTACAAAAACGGCTCAATTCACTTCCAACCTATTAGGGTCTGTCTATTGCATCACATCAAACGCCATTGAATTCGACTCCTTTCCACTACATTCCACCACGTCCTTTTGCATTCCATTCTGACAAATAAGGTCCATTCTTTACAAAACAATCAGAAACACTGTAGTGCGTCTTTTCACAGATGATTCCATTGCATTTCACAGCATTTCACTTAATTGCTGAAGATCTCACTATGTTCTCTTGCGTTCCTTTCCATCTAAGTGAAGTCCGTTTGCTTCCAGACCAACCGGGAACTCTATATTGTGTCACATTGCACGCGTTCAACCCCAGTCTACAAAATTGCATTTAACTACAGAAAATTCCACAACGTTCTGTAGCACAAAATTCTGTCCAACAAGGACCCATTCGTTTCCAAAAGAATCTGTAGTTCTCTACTGCATCACATTACACACCATTTCACACCATTCCACATTGTACACCATTCCCCAATATTCCAGCACATTCCTTGGCTTTACATTCGAGGAAATGAGACACCATTCCCTTCCTAACCACTCTAGATACATTTATCATGTCACATTACAGCAAATTCCACTCCATTCCAAAACGTTCTATTGCGTTCCATTCTAGGAATGCTCCATTCGATTCCAAAAAATTCACATACTTCCTATTGTGTCACTTTATATGAAATTCCACTCAATTATGCAAGATCCTGCTGCATTCTCCAAGATTAAAACATGTTCTACAGAGTTCCATTGTGACAGAGTAGGCACCATTCTTTCCCAAACAACCCAGGAAATCTCTGTTGCGTCACATTGCAGCACGTTCCAATCAATGCCACAGCATTGCACTCCATTGTGCAACGAGGCCACCACATTCCATTGCATTCCATTCTGTAAAATAAGTCCCCACAGCTTCCAAACCATTCAGGAAAAGCCTATTGTGTCAATTCACATGCCATTCCATGAGATTCCACAACATTCTACCAATTCCAAACACTCCACTGCGTTGTTTTGCATTCAATTGTTACAAGAAGGCACCGTTCTCGCCAAAATCTCTCAGGAACCCTCTATTGCATCACATTACTTACCGATACACTCCATTTTGAAGCCTTCCACTCTACTGGCAATAGACCACCGCGTTCTATTACATTCAATTCCGCCAAGCAAGGCTTCATTTGCATCCAATTCACTCGGGAACTCTTATTGCGTCACATTACAACGGACTCAACTCCATTCCACAACATTGCATTCCATACCACAACACTAAACCATGTTCTATCACGTTCCATTCTGCAAAATAAGGTTCCACTCTTTTCCCAAACAATGAGTAACCAGCTACCGTGTCACACTAAAACCCATTACACACCACTCCACAACTCTCCACTTCATTTCGCAACAATCCACTGTATTCTTTGCATTCCATTCCTACAATAAGGATCGATCACTTCCAACCCATTAAGGACTGTGTATTGCATCACATCAAATGCCATTCCACTCCATTCTACAATATTCTTTTCCATTCGACTACATTCCACCACGTTCTACTACATTCCATTCCGTCAAATAAGGCTCCATTCTTTTCAAAAACCATGAAGAACACTCTACTGCATGACATTACACATGATTCTAGTCCTCTCAGCAGCATTGCACTCCATTACTGAACATTTCACCATGTTCTATTGAGTTCCATTCCATGACAAAGAGCTCCATTTCCTTCGAGACTACTCAGAAACTCTATATTGTGGCACATTATACGCAATTCTAAACCCGTAGAGAAGATGGCAATTAACACCACAAAACTCCACCGTGTTCTATAGCGCTCCATTCTTTGAAAGAAGGCTCCATTCATGTCCAAAACCAACTATAACGCCCCATTGCATTACATTACACCAAATGACACTCCATTCTACATTTTACACTATTCCCCAATATTTCAGCACATTCATTTGCTATACATTCTGGCAAATGAAGCACCGTTCGTTTCCAAACCACTCTAGAGAGCCTTACTACTTCACATTACAGCCTATTCCACACCATTCCAAAACATGGGCCTCCTTTCCACAACATTCTACCACATTCTATTGCGATCAATTATTCCTAAGAATGATGCATTTCCTTCTAAACAATTCAAGAACATCCTATTGTGTCACTTCAGCTGCGATTCCTCTACCATTGCCAAGATTATCCTCCAGTTCCCAACATATCAACAAGTTCTAGTGAGTTTCATTGTGACAAAGACGGCACCTTTCATATCCAAACAGACCTGGAACTCTTTCTTGTGACACTTTACATCGCGTTCCACTAAATACCACAGCATTGAAGTCCATTGCACAACATTCCACCACATTCCATTACATTACATTCCGTAAAAGAAGGCTCCGTTAATTCCAAACCATTCAGGAGCCGCCTATTGAGGCAATTCACATGCCATTCTGCACGGATCCGCTAGATTTTACTCCACTCGAATATCCCACTATGTTCTGTTGCATCCATTGTTCAAGAGAAGGCATCACTCTCTACAAAAACTCTGAGGGATCGTCCATTGCATCACATTACACCCCATTGCACTCCACTTCACAGTCTTAAACTCTTTTCCGCAACGTTCCACCACGTACTATTGCGCTCGATTCGGTCAAGCAATGCTGCATTCGCTTCCAAATCACTCTGGAACCCTTTATTGCGTCACATTACAACCGATTCAAGTCCATTGCAAAACATGGCAGCCATATCGCAAAACTCCACCGTGTTCTGCCTCGTACCATTCTGCCAAAGAAGGCTCCACTCTTCTCCAGAACAATCAGGAACAGTCTATTGCATCACATCACACCCCATTACAGTCCATTCCACAACCCTGAACTTCATTTCTCAAAATTCCACGGTATTCTTTTACATTCCTTTCCTACAAAAACGGCTCAATTCACTTCCAACCTATTAGGGTCTGTCTATTGCATCACATCAAACGCCATTGAATTCGACTCCTTTCCACTACATTCCACCACGTCCTTTTGCATTCCATTCTGACAAATAAGGTCCATTCTTTACAAAACAATCAGAAACACTGTAGTGCGTCTTTTCACAGATGATTCCATTGCATTTCACAGCATTTCACTTAATTGCTGAAGATCTCACTATGTTCTCTTGCGTTCCTTTCCATCTAAGTGAAGTCCGTTTGCTTCCAGACCAACCGGGAACTCTATATTGTGTCACATTGCACGCGTTCAACCCCAGTCTACAAAATTGCATTTAACTACAGAAAATTCCACAACGTTCTGTAGCACAAAATTCTGTCCAACAAGGACCCATTCGTTTCCAAAAGAATCTGTAGTTCTCTACTGCATCACATTACACACCATTTCACACCATTCCACATTGTACACCATTCCCCAATATTCCAGCACATTCCTTGGCTTTACATTCGAGGAAATGAGACACCATTCCCTTCCTAACCACTCTAGATACATTTATCATGTCACATTACAGCAAATTCCACTCCATTCCAAAACGTTCTATTGCGTTCCATTCTAGGAATGCTCCATTCGATTCCAAAAAATTCACATACTTCCTATTGTGTCACTTTATATGAAATTCCACTCAATTATGCAAGATCCTGCTGCATTCCCCAAGATTAAAACATGTTCTACAGAGTTCCATTGTGACAGAGTAGGCACCATTCTTTCCCAAACAACCCAGGAAATCTCTGTTGCGTCACATTGCAGCACGTTCCAATCAATGCCACAGCATTGCACTCCATTGTGCAACGAGGCCACCACATTCCATTGCATTCCATTCTGTAAAATAAGTCCCCACAG
This sequence comes from Manis pentadactyla, assembly GCF_030020395.1. Lineage (NCBI taxonomy): Eukaryota > Metazoa > Chordata > Mammalia > Pholidota > Manidae > Manis > Manis pentadactyla. The sequence continues at coordinate 248,372 of NW_026644600.1, read as the reverse complement.
CTTCCAAACCATTCAGGAAAAGCCTATTGTGTCAATTCACATGCCATTCCATGAGATTCCACAACATTCTACCAATTCCAAACACTCCACTGCGTTGTTTTGCATTCAATTGTTACAAGAAGGCACCGTTCTCGCCAAAATCTCTCAGGAACCCTCTATTGCATCACATTACTTACCGATACACTCCATTTTGAAGCCTTCCACTCTACTGGCAATAGACCACCGCGTTCTATTACATTCAATTCCGCCAAGCAAGGCTTCATTTGCATCCAATTCACTCGGGAACTCTTATTGCGTCACATTACAACGGACTCAACTCCATTCCACAACATTGCATTCCATACCACAACACTAAACCATGTTCTATCACGTTCCATTCTGCAAAATAAGGTTCCACTCTTTTCCCAAACAATGAGTAACCAGCTACCGTGTCACACTAAAACCCATTACACACCACTCCACAACTCTCCACTTCATTTCGCAACAATCCACTGTATTCTTTGCATTCCATTCCTACAATAAGGATCGATCACTTCCAACCCATTAAGGACTGTGTATTGCATCACATCAAATGCCATTCCACTCCATTCTACAATATTCTTTTCCATTCGACTACATTCCACCACGTTCTACTACATTCCATTCCGTCAAATAAGGCTCCATTCTTTTCAAAAACCATGAAGAACACTCTACTGCATGACATTACACATGATTCTAGTCCTCTCAGCAGCATTGCACTCCATTACTGAACATTTCACCATGTTCTATTGAGTTCCATTCCATGACAAAGAGCTCCATTTCCTTCGAGACTACTCAGAAACTCTATATTGTGGCACATTATACGCAATTCTAAACCCGTAGAGAAGATGGCAATTAACACCACAAAAATCCACCGTGTTCTATAGCGCTCCATTCTTTGAAAGAAGGCTCCATTCATGTCCAAAACCAACTATAACGCCCCATTGCATTACATTACACCAAATGACACTCCATTCTACATTTTACACTATTCCCCAATATTTCAGCACATTCATTTGCTATACATTCTGGCAAATGAAGCACCGTTCGTTTCCAAACCACTCTAGAGAGCCTTACTACTTCACATTACAGCCTATTCCACACCATTCCAAAACATGGGCCTCCTTTCCACAACATTCTACCACATTCTATTGCGATCAATTATTCCTAAGAATGATGCATTTCCTTCTAAACAATTCAAGAACATCCTATTGTGTCACTTCAGCTGCGATTCCTCTACCATTGCCAAGATTATCCTCCAGTTCCCAACATATCAACAAGTTCTAGTGAGTTTCATTGTGACAAAGACGGCACCTTTCATATCCAAACAGACCTGGAACTCTTTCTTGTGACACTTTACATCGCGTTCCACTAAATACCACAGCATTGAAGTCCATTGCACAACATTCCACCACATTCCATTACATTACATTCCGTAAAAGAAGGCTCCGTTAATTCCAAACCATTCAGGAGCCGCCTATTGAGGCAATTCACATGCCATTCTGCACGGATCCGCTAGATTTTACTCCACTCGAATATCCCACTATGTTCTGTTGCATCCATTGTTCAAGAGAAGGCATCACTCTCTACAAAAACTCTGAGGGATCGTCCATTGCATCACATTACACCCCATTGCACTCCACTTCACAGTCTTAAACTCTTTTCCGCAACGTTCCACCACGTACTATTGCGCTCGATTCGGTCAAGCAATGCTGCATTCGCTTCCAAATCACTCTGGAACCCTTTATTGCGTCACATTACAACCGATTCAAGTCCATTGCAAAACATGGCAGCCATATCGCAAAACTCCACCGTGTTCTGCCTCGTACCATTCTGCCAAAGAAGGCTCCACTCTTCTCCAGAACAATCAGGAACAGTCTATTGCATCACATCACACCCCATTACAGTCCATTCCACAACCCTGAACTTCATTTCTCAAAATTCCACGGTATTCTTTTACATTCCTTTCCTACAAAAACGGCTCAATTCACTTCCAACCTATTAGGGTCTGTCTATTGCATCACATCAAACGCCATTGAATTCGACTCCTTTCCACTACATTCCACCACGTCCTTTTGCATTCCATTCTGACAAATAAGGTCCATTCTTTACAAAACAATCAGAAACACTGTAGTGCGTCTTTTCACAGATGATTCCATTGCATTTCACAGCATTTCACTTAATTGCTGAAGATCTCACTATGTTCTCTTGCGTTCCTTTCCATCTAAGTGAAGTCCGTTTGCTTCCAGACCAACCGGGAACTCTATATTGTGTCACATTGCACGCGTTCAACCCCAGTCTACAAAATTGCATTTAACTACAGAAAATTCCACAACGTTCTGTAGCACAAAATTCTGTCCAACAAGGACCCATTCGTTTCCAAAAGAATCTGTAGTTCTCTACTGCATCACATTACACACCATTTCACACCATTCCACATTGTACACCATTCCCCAATATTCCAGCACATTCCTTGGCTTTACATTCGAGGAAATGAGACACCATTCCCTTCCTAACCACTCTAGATACATTTATCATGTCACATTACAGCAAATTCCACTCCATTCCAAAACGTTCTATTGCGTTCCATTCTAGGAATGCTCCATTCGATTCCAAAAAATTCACATACTTCCTATTGTGTCACTTTATATGAAATTCCACTCAATTATGCAAGATCCTGCTGCATTCCCCAAGATTAAAACATGTTCTACAGAGTTCCATTGTGACAGAGTAGGCACCATTCTTTCCCAAACAACCCAGGAAATCTCTGTTGCGTCACATTGCAGCACGTTCCAATCAATGCCACAGCATTGCACTCCATTGTGCAACGAGGCCACCACATTCCATTGCATTCCATTCTGTAAAATAAGTCCCCACAGCTTCCAAACCATTCAGGAAAAGCCTATTGTGTCAATTCACATGCCATTCCATGAGATTCCACAACATTCTACCAATTCCAAACACTCCACTGCGTTGTTTTGCATTCAATTGTTACAAGAAGGCACCGTTCTCGCCAAAATCTCTCAGGAACCCTCTATTGCATCACATTACTTACCGATACACTCCATTTTGAAGCCTTCCACTCTACTGGCAATAGACCACCGCGTTCTATTACATTCAATTCCGCCAAGCAAGGCTTCATTTGCATCCAATTCACTCGGGAACTCTTATTGCGTCACATTACAACGGACTCAACTCCATTCCACAACATTGCATTCCATACCACAACACTAAACCATGTTCTATCACGTTCCATTCTGCAAAATAAGGTTCCACTCTTTTCCCAAACAATGAGTAACCAGCTACCGTGTCACACTAAAACCCATTACACACCACTCCACAACTCTCCACTTCATTTCGCAACAATCCACTGTATTCTTTGCATTCCATTCCTACAATAAGGATCGATCACTTCCAACCCATTAAGGACTGTGTATTGCATCACATCAAATGCCATTCCACTCCATTCTACAATATTCTTTTCCATTCGACTACATTCCACCACGTTCTACTACATTCCATTCCGTCAAATAAGGCTCCATTCTTTTCAAAAACCATGAAGAACACTCTACTGCATGACATTACACATGATTCTAGTCCTCTCAGCAGCATTGCACTCCATTACTGAACATTTCACCATGTTCTATTGAGTTCCATTCCATGACAAAGAGCTCCATTTCCTTCGAGACTACTCAGAAACTCTATATTGTGGCACATTATACGCAATTCTAAACCCGTAGAGAAGATGGCAATTAACACCACAAAACTCCACCGTGTTCTATAGCGCTCCATTCTTTGAAAGAAGGCTCCATTCATGTCCAAAACCAACTATAACGCCCCATTGCATTACATTACACCAAATGACACTCCATTCTACATTTTACACTATTCCCCAATATTTCAGCACATTCATTTGCTATACATTCTGGCAAATGAAGCACCGTTCGTTTCCAAACCACTCTAGAGAGCCTTACTACTTCACATTACAGCCTATTCCACACCATTCCAAAACATGGGCCTCCTTTCCACAACATTCTACCACATTCTATTGCGATCAATTATTCCTAAGAATGATGCATTTCCTTCTAAACAATTCAAGAACATCCTATTGTGTCACTTCAGCTGCGATTCCTCTACCATTGCCAAGATTATCCTCCAGTTCCCAACATATCAACAAGTTCTAGTGAGTTTCATTGTGACAAAGACGGCACCTTTCATATCCAAACAGACCTGGAACTCTTTCTTGTGACACTTTACATCGCGTTCCACTAAATACCACAGCATTGAAGTCCATTGCACAACATTCCACCACATTCCATTACATTACATTCCGTAAAAGAAGGCTCCGTTAATTCCAAACCATTCAGGAGCCGCCTATTGAGGCAATTCACATGCCATTCTGCACGGATCCGCTAGATTTTACTCCACTCGAATATCCCACTATGTTCTGTTGCATCCATTGTTCAAGAGAAGGCATCACTCTCTACAAAAACTCTGAGGGATCGTCCATTGCATCACATTACACCCCATTGCACTCCACTTCACAGTCTTAAACTCTTTTCCGCAACGTTCCACCACGTACTATTGCGCTCGATTCGGTCAAGCAATGCTGCATTCGCTTCCAAATCACTCTGGAACCCTTTATTGCGTCACATTACAACCGATTCAAGTCCATTGCAAAACATGGCAGCCATATCGCAAAACTCCACCGTGTTCTGCCTCGTACCATTCTGCCAAAGAAGGCTCCACTCTTCTCCAGAACAATCAGGAACAGTCTATTGCATCACATCACACCCCATTACAGTCCATTCCACAACCCTGAACTTCATTTCTCAAAATTCCACGGTATTCTTTTACATTCCTTTCCTACAAAAACGGCTCAATTCACTTCCAACCTATTAGGGTCTGTCTATTGCATCACATCAAACGCCATTGAATTCGACTCCTTTCCACTACATTCCACCACGTCCTTTTGCATTCCATTCTGACAAATAAGGTCCATTCTTTACAAAACAATCAGAAACACTGTAGTGCGTCTTTTCACAGATGATTCCATTGCATTTCACAGCATTTCACTTAATTGCTGAAGATCTCACTATGTTCTCTTGCGTTCCTTTCCATCTAAGTGAAGTCCGTTTGCTTCCAGACCAACCGGGAACTCTATATTGTGTCACATTGCACGCGTTCAACCCCAGTCTACAAAATTGCATTTAACTACAGAAAATTCCACAACGTTCTGTAGCACAAAATTCTGTCCAACAAGGACCCATTCGTTTCCAAAAGAATCTGTAGTTCTCTACTGCATCACATTACACACCATTTCACACCATTCCACATTGTACACCATTCCCCAATATTCCAGCACATTCCTTGGCTTTACATTCGAGGAAATGAGACACCATTCCCTTCCTAACCACTCTAGATACATTTATCATGTCACATTACAGCAAATTCCACTCCATTCCAAAACGTTCTATTGCGTTCCATTCTAGGAATGCTCCATTCGATTCCAAAAAATTCACATACTTCCTATTGTGTCACTTTATATGAAATTCCACTCAATTATGCAAGATCCTGCTGCATTCCCCAAGATTAAAACATGTTCTACAGAGTTCCATTGTGACAGAGTAGGCACCATTCTTTCCCAAACAACCCAGGAAATCTCTGTTGCGTCACATTGCAGCACGTTCCAATCAATGCCACAGCATTGCACTCCATTGTGCAACGAGGCCACCACATTCCATTGCATTCCATTCTGTAAAATAAGTCCCCACAGCTTCCAAACCATTCAGGAAAAGCCTATTGTGTCAATTCACATGCCATTCCATGAGATTCCACAACATTCTACCAATTCCAAACACTCCACTGCGTTGTTTTGCATTCAATTGTTACAAGAAGGCACCGTTCTCGCCAAAATCTCTCAGGAACCCTCTATTGCATCACATTACTTACCGATACACTCCATTTTGAAGCCTTCCACTCTACTGGCAATAGACCACCGCGTTCTATTACATTCAATTCCGCCAAGCAAGGCTTCATTTGCATCCAATTCACTCGGGAACTCTTATTGCGTCACATTACAACGGACTCAACTCCATTCCACAACATTGCATTCCATACCACAACACTAAACCATGTTCTATCACGTTCCATTCTGCAAAATAAGGTTCCACTCTTTTCCCAAACAATGAGTAACCAGCTACCGTGTCACACTAAAACCCATTACACACCACTCCACAACTCTCCACTTCATTTCGCAACAATCCACTGTATTCTTTGCATTCCATTCCTACAATAAGGATCGATCACTTCCAACCCATTAAGGACTGTGTATTGCATCACATCAAATGCCATTCCACTCCATTCTACAATATTCTTTTCCATTCGACTACATTCCACCACGTTCTACTACATTCCATTCCGTCAAATAAGGCTCCATTCTTTTCAAAAACCATGAAGAACACTCTACTGCATGACATTACACATGATTCTAGTCCTCTCAGCAGCATTGCACTCCATTACTGAACATTTCACCATGTTCTATTGAGTTCCATTCCATGACAAAGAGCTCCATTTCCTTCGAGACTACTCAGAAACTCTATATTGTGGCACATTATACGCAATTCTAAACCCGTAGAGAAGATGGCAATTAACACCACAAAACTCCACCGTGTTCTATAGCGCTCCATTCTTTGAAAGAAGGCTCCATTCATGTCCAAAACCAACTATAACGCCCCATTGCATTACATTACACCAAATGACACTCCATTCTACATTTTACACTATTCCCCAATATTTCAGCACATTCATTTGCTATACATTCTGGCAAATGAAGCACCGTTCGTTTCCAAACCACTCTAGAGAGCCTTACTACTTCACATTACAGCCTATTCCACACCATTCCAAAACATGGGCCTCCTTTCCACAACATTCTACCACATTCTATTGCGATCAATTATTCCTAAGAATGATGCATTTCCTTCTAAACAATTCAAGAACATCCTATTGTGTCACTTCAGCTGCGATTCCTCTACCATTGCCAAGATTATCCTCCAGTTCCCAACATATCAACAAGTTCTAGTGAGTTTCATTGTGACAAAGACGGCACCTTTCATATCCAAACAGACCTGGAACTCTTTCTTGTGACACTTTACATCGCGTTCCACTAAATACCACAGCATTGAAGTCCATTGCACAACATTCCACCACATTCCATTACATTACATTCCGTAAAAGAAGGCTCCGTTAATTCCAAACCATTCAGGAGCCGCCTATTGAGGCAATTCACATGCCATTCTGCACGGATCCGCTAGATTTTACTCCACTCGAATATCCCACTATGTTCTGTTGCATCCATTGTTCAAGAGAAGGCATCACTCTCTACAAAAACTCTGAGGGATCGTCCATTGCATCACATTACACCCCATTGCACTCCACTTCACAGTCTTAAACTCTTTTCCGCAACGTTCCACCACGTACTATTGCGCTCGATTCGGTCAAGCAATGCTGCATTCGCTTCCAAATCACTCTGGAACCCTTTATTGCGTCACATTACAACCGATTCAAGTCCATTGCAAAACATGGCAGCCATATCGCAAAACTCCACCGTGTTCTGCCTCGTACCATTCTGCCAAAGAAGGCTCCACTCTTCTCCAGAACAATCAGGAACAGTCTATTGCATCACATCACACCCCATTACAGTCCATTCCACAACCCTGAACTTCATTTCTCAAAATTCCACGGTATTCTTTTACATTCCTTTCCTACAAAAACGGCTCAATTCACTTCCAACCTATTAGGGTCTGTCTATTGCATCACATCAAACGCCATTGAATTCGACTCCTTTCCACTACATTCCACCACGTCCTTTTGCATTCCATTCTGACAAATAAGGTCCATTCTTTACAAAACAATCAGAAACACTGTAGTGCGTCTTTTCACAGATGATTCCATTGCATTTCACAGCATTTCACTTAATTGCTGAAGATCTCACTATGTTCTCTTGCGTTCCTTTCCATCTAAGTGAAGTCCGTTTGCTTCCAGACCAACCGGGAACTCTATATTGTGTCACATTGCACGCGTTCAACCCCAGTCTACAAAATTGCATTTAACTACAGAAAATTCCACAACGTTCTGTAGCACAAAATTCTGTCCAACAAGGACTCATTCGTTTCCAAAAGAATCTGTAGTTCTCTACTGCATCACATTACACACCATTTCACACCATTCCACATTGTACACCATTCCCCAATATTCCAGCACATTCCTTGGCTTTACATTCGAGGAAATGAGACACCATTCCCTTCCTAACCACTCTAGATACATTTATCATGTCACATTACAGCAAATTCCACTCCATTTCAAAACGTTCTATTGCGTTCCATTCTAGGAATGCTCCATTCGATTCCAAAAAATTCACATACTTCCTATTGTGTCACTTTATATGAAATTCCACTCAATTATGCAAGATCCTGCTGCATTCCCCAAGATTAAAACATGTTCTACAGAGTTCCATTGTGACAGAGTAGGCACCATTCTTTCCCAAACAACCCAGGAAATCTCTGTTGCGTCACATTGCAGCACGTTCCAATCAATGCCACAGCATTGCACTCCATTGTGCAACGAGGCCACCACATTCCATTGCATTCCATTCTGTAAAATAAGTCCCCACAGCTTCCAAACCATTCAGGAAAAGCCTATTGTGTCAATTCACATGCCATTCCATGAGATTCCACAACATTCTACCAATTCCAAACACTCCACTGCGTTGTTTTGCATTCAATTGTTACAAGAAGGCACCGTTCTCGCCAAAATCTCTCAGGAACCCTCTATTGCATCACATTACTTACCGATACACTCCATTTTGAAGCCTTCCACTCTACTGGCAATAGACCACCGCGTTCTATTACATTCAATTCCGCCAAGCAAGGCTTCATTTGCATCCAATTCACTCGGGAACTCTTATTGCGTCACATTACAACGGACTCAACTCCATTCCACAACATTGCATTCCATACCACAACACTAAACCATGTTCTATCACGTTCCATTCTGCAAAATAAGGTTCCACTCTTTTCCCAAACAATGAGTAACCAGCTACCGTGTCACACTAAAACCCATTACACACCACTCCACAACTCTCCACTTCATTTCGCAACAATCCACTGTATTCTTTGCATTCCATTCCTACAATAAGGATCGATCACTTCCAACCCATTAAGGACTGTGTATTGCATCACATCAAATGCCATTCCACTCCATTCTACAATATTCTTTTCCATTCGACTACATTCCACCACGTTCTACTACATTCCATTCCGTCAAATAAGGCTCCATTCTTTTCAAAAACCATGAAGAACACTCTACTGCATGACATTACACATGATTCTAGTCCTCTCAGCAGCATTGCACTCCATTACTGAACATTTCACCATGTTCTATTGAGTTCCATTCCATGACAAAGAGCTCCATTTCCTTCGAGACTACTCAGAAACTCTATATTGTGGCACATTATACGCAATTCTAAACCCGTAGAGAAGATGGCAATTAACACCACAAAACTCCACCGTGTTCTATAGCGCTCCATTCTTTGAAAGAAGGCTCCATTCATGTCCAAAACCAACTATAACGCCCCATTGCATTACATTACACCAAATGACACTCCATTCTACATTTTACACTATTCCCCAATATTTCAGCACATTCATTTGCTATACATTCTGGCAAATGAAGCACCGTTCGTTTCCAAACCACTCTAGAGAGCCTTACTACTTCACATTACAGCCTATTCCACACCATTCCAAAACATGGGCCTCCTTTCCACAACATTCTACCACATTCTATTGCGATCAATTATTCCTAAGAATGATGCATTTCCTTCTAAACAATTCAAGAACATCCTATTGTGTCACTTCAGCTGCGATTCCTCTACCATTGCCAAGATTATCCTCCAGTTCCCAACATATCAACAAGTTCTAGTGAGTTTCATTGTGACAAAGACGGCACCTTTCATATCCAAACAGACCTGGAACTCTTTCTTGTGACACTTTACATCGCGTTCCACTAAATACCACAGCATTGAAGTCCATTGCACAACATTCCACCACATTCCATTACATTACATTCCGTAAAAGAAGGCTCCGTTAATTCCAAACCATTCAGGAGCCGCCTATTGAGGCAATTCACATGCCATTCTGCACGGATCCTCTAGATTTTACTCCACTCGAATATCCCACTATGTTCTGTTGCATCCATTGTTCAAGAGAAGGCATCACTCTCTACAAAAACTCTGAGGGATCGTCCATTGCATCACATTACACCCCATTGCACTCCACTTCACAGTCTTAAACTCTTTTCCGCAACGTTCCACCACGTACTATTGCGCTCCATTCGGTCAAGCAATGCTGCATTCGCTTCCAAATCACTCTGGAACCCTTTATTGCGTCACATTACAACCGATTCAAGTCCATTGCAAAACATGGCAGCCATATCGCAAAACTCCACCGTGTTCTGCCTCGTACCATTCTGCCAAAGAAGGCTCCACTCTTCTCCAGAACAATCAGGAACAGTCTATTGCATCACATCACACCCCATTACAGTCCATTCCACAACCCTGAACTTCATTTCTCAAAATTCCACGGTATTCTTTTACATTCCATTCCTACAAAAACGGCTCAATTCACTTCCAACCTATTAGGGTCTGTCTATTGCATCACATCAAACGCCATTGATCTTCATTCTACAAGATTCGACTCCTTTCCACTACATTCCACCACGTCCTTTTGCATTCCATTCTGACAAATAAGGTCCATTCTTTACAAAACAATCAGAAACACTGTAGTGCGTCTTTTCACAGATGATTCCATTGCATTTCACAGCAATTCACTTAATTGCTGAAGATCTCACTATGTTCTCTTGCGTTCCTTTCCATCTAAGTGAAGTCCGTTTGCTTCCAGACCAACCGGGAACTCTATATTGTGTCACATTGCACGCGTTCAACCCCAGTCTACAAAATTGCATTTAACTACAGAAAATTCCACAACGTTCTGTAGCACAAAATTCTGTCCAACAAGGACCCATTCGTTTCCAAAAGAATCTGTAGTTCTCTACTGCATCACATTACACACCATTTCACACCATTCCACATTGTACACCATTCCCCAATATTCCAGCACATTCCTTGGCTTTACATTCGAGGAAATGAGACACCATTCCCTTCCTAACCACTCTAGATACATTTATCATGTCACATTACAGCAAATTCCACTCCATTCCAAAACGTTCTATTGCGTTCCATTCTAGGAATGCTCCATTCGATTCCAAAAAATTCACATACTTCCTATTGTGTCACTTTATATGAAATTCCACTCAATTATGCAAGATCCTGCTGCATTCCCCAAGATTAAAACATGTTCTACAGAGTTCCATTGTGACAGAGTAGGCACCATTCTTTCCCAAACAACCCAGGAAATCTCTGTTGCGTCACATTGCAGCACGTTCCAATCAATGCCACAGCATTGCACTCCATTGTGCAACGAGGCCACCACATTCCATTGCATTCCATTCTGTAAAATAAGTCCCCACAGCTTCCAAACCATTCAGGAAAAGCCTATTGTGTCAATTCACATGCCATTCCATGAGATTCCACAACATTCTACCAATTCCAAACACTCCACTGCGTTGTTTTGCATTCAATTGTTACAAGAAGGCACCGTTCTCGCCAAAATCTCTCAGGAACCCTCTATTGCATCACATTACTTACCGATACACTCCATTTTGAAGCCTTCCACTCTACTGGCAATAGACCACCGCGTTCTATTACATTCAATTCCGCCAAGCAAGGCTTCATTTGCATCCAATTCACTCGGGAACTCTTATTGCGTCACATTACAACGGACTCAACTCCATTCCACAACATTGCATTCCATACCACAACACTAAACCATGTTCTATCACGTTCCATTCTGCAAAATAAGGTTCCACTCTTTTCCCAAACAATGAGTAACCAGCTACCGTGTCACACTAAAACCCATTACACACCACTCCACAACTCTCCACTTCATTTCGCAACAATCCACTGTATTCTTTGCATTCCATTCCTACAATAAGGATCGATCACTTCCAACCCATTAAGGACTGTGTATTGCATCACATCAAATGCCATTCCACTCCATTCTACAATATTCTTTTCCATTCGACTACATTCCACCACGTTCTACTACATTCCATTCCGTCAAATAAGGCTCCATTCTTTTCAAAAACCATGAAGAACACTCTACTGCATGACATTACACATGATTCTAGTCCTCTCAGCAGCATTGCACTCCATTACTGAACATTTCACCATGTTCTATTGAGTTCCATTCCATGACAAAGAGCTCCATTTCCTTCGAGACTACTCAGAAACTCTATATTGTGGCACATTATACGCAATTCTAAACCCGTAGAGAAGATGGCAATTAACACCACAAAACTCCACCGTGTTCTATAGCGCTCCATTCTTTGAAAGAAGGCTCCATTCATGTCCAAAACCAACTATAACGCCCCATTGCATTACATTACACCAAATGACACTCCATTCTACATTTTACACTATTCCCCAATATTTCAGCACATTCATTTGCTATACATTCTGGCAAATGAAGCACCGTTCGTTTCCAAACCACTCTAGAGAGCCTTACTACTTCACATTACAGCCTATTCCACACCATTCCAAAACATGGGCCTCCTTTCCACAACATTCTACCACATTCTATTGCGATCAATTATTCCTAAGAATGATGCATTTCCTTCTAAACAATTCAAGAACATCCTATTGTGTCACTTCAGCTGCGATTCCTCTACCATTGCCAAGATTATCCTCCAGTTCCCAACATATCAACAAGTTCTAGTGAGTTTCATTGTGACAAAGACGGCACCTTTCATATCCAAACAGACCTGGAACTCTTTCTTGTGACACTTTACATCGCGTTCCACTAAATACCACAGCATTGAAGTCCATTGCACAACATTCCACCACATTCCATTACATTACATTCCGTAAAAGAAGGCTCCGTTAATTCCAAACCATTCAGGAGCCGCCTATTGAGGCAATTCACATGCCATTCTGCACGGATCCGCTAGATTTTACTCCACTCGAATATCCCACTATGTTCTGTTGCATCCATTGTTCAAGAGAAGGCATCACTCTCTACAAAAACTCTGAGGGATCGTCCATTGCATCACATTACACCCCATTGCACTCCACTTCACAGTCTTAAACTCTTTTCCGCAACGTTCCACCACGTACTATTGCGCTCGATTCGGTCAAGCAATGCTGCATTCGCTTCCAAATCACTCTGGAACCCTTTATTGCGTCACATTACAACCGATTCAAGTCCATTGCAAAACATGGCAGCCATATCGCAAAACTCCACCGTGTTCTGCCTCGTACCATTCTGCCAAAGAAGGCTCCACTCTTCTCCAGAACAATCAGGAACAGTCTATTGCATCACATCACACCCCATTACAGTCCATTCCACAACCCTGAACTTCATTTCTCAAAATTCCACGGTATTCTTTTACATTCCTTTCCTACAAAAACGGCTCAATTCACTTCCAACCTATTAGGGTCTGTCTATTGCATCACATCAAACGCCATTGAATTCGACTCCTTTCCACTACATTCCACCACGTCCTTTTGCATTCCATTCTGACAAATAAGGTCCATTCTTTACAAAACAATCAGAAACACTGTAGTGCGTCTTTTCACAGATGATTCCATTGCATTTCACAGCATTTCACTTAATTGCTGAAGATCTCACTATGTTCTCTTGCGTTCCTTTCCATCTAAGTGAAGTCCGTTTGCTTCCAGACCAACCGGGAACTCTATATTGTGTCACATTGCACGCGTTCAACCCCAGTCTACAAAATTGCATTTAACTACAGAAAATTCCACAACGTTCTGTAGCACAAAATTCTGTCCAACAAGGACTCATTCGTTTCCAAAAGAATCTGTAGTTCTCTACTGCATCACATTACACACCATTTCACACCATTCCACATTGTACACCATTCCCCAATATTCCAGCACATTCCTTGGCTTTACATTCGAGGAAATGAGACACCATTCCCTTCCTAACCACTCTAGATACATTTATCATGTCACATTACAGCAAATTCCACTCCATTTCAAAACGTTCTATTGCGTTCCATTCTAGGAATGCTCCATTCGATTCCAAAAAATTCACATACTTCCTATTGTGTCACTTTATATGAAATTCCACTCAATTATGCAAGATCCTGCTGCATTCCCCAAGATTAAAACATGTTCTACAGAGTTCCATTGTGACAGAGTAGGCACCATTCTTTCCCAAACAACCCAGGAAATCTCTGTTGCGTCACATTGCAGCACGTTCCAATCAATGCCACAGCATTGCACTCCATTGTGCAACGAGGCCACCACATTCCATTGCATTCCATTCTGTAAAATAAGTCCCCACAGCTTCCAAACCATTCAGGAAAAGCCTATTGTGTCAATTCACATGCCATTCCATGAGATTCCACAACATTCTACCAATTCCAAACACTCCACTGCGTTGTTTTGCATTCAATTGTTACAAGAAGGCACCGTTCTCGCCAAAATCTCTCAGGAACCCTCTATTGCATCACATTACTTACCGATACACTCCATTTTGAAGCCTTCCACTCTACTGGCAATAGACCACCGCGTTCTATTACATTCAATTCCGCCAAGCAAGGCTTCATTTGCATCCAATTCACTCGGGAACTCTTATTGCGTCACATTACAACGGACTCAACTCCATTCCACAACATTGCATTCCATACCACAACACTAAACCATGTTCTATCACGTTCCATTCTGCAAAATAAGGTTCCACTCTTTTCCCAAACAATGAGTAACCAGCTACCGTGTCACACTAAAACCCATTACACACCACTCCACAACTCTCCACTTCATTTCGCAACAATCCACTGTATTCTTTGCATTCCATTCCTACAATAAGGATCGATCACTTCCAACCCATTAAGGACTGTGTATTGCATCACATCAAATGCCATTCCACTCCATTCTACAATATTCTTTTCCATTCGACTACATTCCACCACGTTCTACTACATTCCATTCCGTCAAATAAGGCTCCATTCTTTTCAAAAACCATGAAGAACACTCTACTGCATGACATTACACATGATTCTAGTCCTCTCAGCAGCATTGCACTCCATTACTGAACATTTCACCATGTTCTATTGAGTTCCATTCCATGACAAAGAGCTCCATTTCCTTCGAGACTACTCAGAAACTCTATATTGTGGCACATTATACGCAATTCTAAACCCGTAGAGAAGATGGCAATTAACACCACAAAACTCCACCGTGTTCTATAGCGCTCCATTCTTTGAAAGAAGGCTCCATTCATGTCCAAAACCAACTATAACGCCCCATTGCATTACATTACACCAAATGACACTCCATTCTACATTTTACACTATTCCCCAATATTTCAGCACATTCATTTGCTATACATTCTGGCAAATGAAGCACCGTTCGTTTCCAAACCACTCTAGAGAGCCTTACTACTTCACATTACAGCCTATTCCACACCATTCCAAAACATGGGCCTCCTTTCCACAACATTCTACCACATTCTATTGCGATCAATTATTCCTAAGAATGATGCATTTCCTTCTAAACAATTCAAGAACATCCTATTGTGTCACTTCAGCTGCGATTCCTCTACCATTGCCAAGATTATCCTCCAGTTCCCAACATATCAACAAGTTCTAGTGAGTTTCATTGTGACAAAGACGGCACCTTTCATATCCAAACAGACCTGGAACTCTTTCTTGTGACACTTTACATCGCGTTCCACTAAATACCACAGCATTGAAGTCCATTGCACAACATTCCACCACATTCCATTACATTACATTCCGTAAAAGAAGGCTCCGTTAATTCCAAACCATTCAGGAGCCGCCTATTGAGGCAATTCATATGCCATTCTGCACGGATCCGCTAGATTTTACTCCACTCGAATATCCCACTATGTTCTGTTGCATCCATTGTTCAAGAGAAGGCATCACTCTCTACAAAAACTCTGAGGGATCGTCCATTGCATCACATTACACCCCATTGCACTCCACTTCACAGTCTTAAACTCTTTTCCGCAACGTTCCACCACGTACTATTGCGCTCGATTCGGTCAAGCAATGCTGCATTCGCTTCCAAATCACTCTGGAACCCTTTATTGCGTCACATTACAACCGATTCAAGTCCATTGCAAAACATGGCAGCCATATCGCAAAACTCCACCGTGTTCTGCCTCGTACCATTCTGCCAAAGAAGGCTCCACTCTTCTCCAGAACAATCAGGAACAGTCTATTGCATCACATCACACCCCATTACAGTCCATTCCACAACCCTGAACTTCATTTCTCAAAATTCCACGGTATTCTTTTACATTCCATTCCTACAAAAACGGCTCAATTCACTTCCAACCTATTATGGTCTGTCTATTGCATCACATCAAACGCCATTGATCTTCATTCTACAAGATTCGACTCCTTTCCACTACATTCCACCACGTCCTTTTGCATTCCATTCTGACAAATAAGGTCCATTCTTTACAAAACAATCAGAAACACTGTAGTGCGTCTTTTCACAGATGATTCCATTGCATTTCACAGCATTTCACTTAATTGCTGAAGATCTCACTATGTTCTCTTGCGTTCCTTTCCATCTAAGTGAAGTCCGTTTGCTTCCAGACCAACCGGGAACTCTATATTGTGTCACATTGCACGCGTTCAACCCCAGTCTACAAAATTGCATTTAACTACAGAAAATTCCACAACGTTCTGTAGCACAAAATTCTGTCCAACAAGGACCCATTCGTTTCCAAAAGAATCTGTAGTTCTCTACTGCATCACATTACACACCATTTCACACCATTCCACATTGTACACCATTCCCCAATATTCCAGCACATTCCTTGGCTTTACATTCGAGGAAATGAGACACCATTCCCTTCCTAACCACTCTAGATACATTTATCATGTCACATTACAGCAAATTCCACTCCATTCCAAAACGTTCTATTGCGTTCCATTCTAGGAATGCTCCATTCGATTCCAAAAAATTCACATACTTCCTATTGTGTCACTTTATATGAAATTCCACTCAATTATGCAAGATCCTGCTGCATTCCCCAAGATTAAAACATGTTCTACAGAGTTCCATTGTGACAGAGTAGGCACCATTCTTTCCCAAACAACCCAGGAAATCTCTGTTGCGTCACATTGCAGCACGTTCCAATCAATGCCACAGCATTGCACTCCATTGTGCAACGAGGCCACCACATTCCATTGCATTCCATTCTGTAAAATAAGTCCCCACAGCTTCCAAACCATTCAGGAAAAGCCTATTGTGTCAATTCACATGCCATTCCATGAGATTCCACAACATTCTACCAATTCCAAACACTCCACTGCGTTGTTTTGCATTCAATTGTTACAAGAAGGCACCGTTCTCGCCAAAATCTCTCAGGAACCCTCTATTGCATCACATTACTTACCGATACACTCCATTTTGAAGCCTTCCACTCTACTGGCAATAGACCACCGCGTTCTATTACATTCAATTCCGCCAAGCAAGGCTTCATTTGCATCCAATTCACTCGGGAACTCTTATTGCGTCACATTACAACGGACTCAACTCCATTCCACAACATTGCATTCCATACCACAACACTAAACCATGTTCTATCACGTTCCATTCTGCAAAATAAGGTTCCACTCTTTTCCCAAACAATGAGTAACCAGCTACCGTGTCACACTAAAACCCATTACACACCACTCCACAACTCTCCACTTCATTTCGCAACAATCCACTGTATTCTTTGCATTCCATTCCTACAATAAGGATCGATCACTTCCAACCCATTAAGGACTGTGTATTGCATCACATCAAATGCCATTCCACTCCATTCTACAATATTCTTTTCCATTCGACTACATTCCACCACGTTCTACTACATTCCATTCCGTCAAATAAGGCTCCATTCTTTTCAAAAACCATGAAGAACACTCTACTGCATGACATTACACATGATTCTAGTCCTCTCAGCAGCATTGCACTCCATTACTGAACATTTCACCATGTTCTATTGAGTTCCATTCCATGACAAAGAGCTCCATTTCCTTCGAGACTACTCAGAAACTCTATATTGTGGCACATTATACGCAATTCTAAACCCGTAGAGAAGATGGCAATTAACACCACAAAACTCCACCGTGTTCTATAGCGCTCCATTCTTTGAAAGAAGGCTCCATTCATGTCCAAAACCAACTATAACGCCCCATTGCATTACATTACACCAAATGACACTCCATTCTACATTTTACACTATTCCCCAATATTTCAGCACATTCATTTGCTATACATTCTGGCAAATGAAGCACCGTTCGTTTCCAAACCACTCTAGAGAGCCTTACTACTTCACATTACAGCCTATTCCACACCATTCCAAAACATGGGCCTCCTTTCCACAACATTCTACCACATTCTATTGCGATCAATTATTCCTAAGAATGATGCATTTCCTTCTAAACAATTCAAGAACATCCTATTGTGTCACTTCAGCTGCGATTCCTCTACCATTGCCAAGATTATCCTCCAGTTCCCAACATATCAACAAGTTCTAGTGAGTTTCATTGTGACAAAGACGGCACCTTTCATATCCAAACAGACCTGGAACTCTTTCTTGTGACACTTTACATCGCGTTCCACTAAATACCACAGCATTGAAGTCCATTGCACAACATTCCACCACATTCCATTACATTACATTCCGTAAAAGAAGGCTCCGTTAATTCCAAACCATTCAGGAGCCGCCTATTGAGGCAATTCACATGCCATTCTGCACGGATCCGCTAGATTTTACTCCACTCGAATATCCCACTATGTTCTGTTGCATCCATTGTTCAAGAGAAGGCATCACTCTCTACAAAAACTCTGAGGGATCGTCCATTGCATCACATTACACCCCATTGCACTCCACTTCACAGTCTTAAACTCTTTTCCGCAACGTTCCACCACGTACTATTGCGCTCGATTCGGTCAAGCAATGCTGCATTCGCTTCCAAATCACTCTGGAACCCTTTATTGCGTCACATTACAACCGATTCAAGTCCATTGCAAAACATGGCAGCCATATCGCAAAACTCCACCGTGTTCTGCCTCGTACCATTCTGCCAAAGAAGGCTCCACTCTTCTCCAGAACAATCAGGAACAGTCTATTGCATCACATCACACCCCATTACAGTCCATTCCACAACCCTGAACTTCATTTCTCAAAATTCCACGGTATTCTTTTACATTCCATTCCTACAAAAACGGCTCAATTCACTTCCAACCTATTAGGGTCTGTCTATTGCATCACATCAAACGCCATTGATCTTCATTCTACAAGATTCGACTCCTTTCCACTACATTCCACCACGTCCTTTTGCATTCCATTCTGACAAATAAGGTCCATTCTTTACAAAACAATCAGAAACACTGTAGTGCGTCTTTTCACAGATGATTCCATTGCATTTCACAGCAATTCACTTAATTGCTGAAGATCTCACTATGTTCTCTTGCGTTCCTTTCCATCTAAGTGAAGTCCGTTTGCTTCCAGACCAACCGGGAACTCTATATTGTGTCACATTGCACGCGTTCATCCCCAGTCTACAAAATTGCATTTAACTACAGAAAATTCCACAACGTTCTGTAGCACAAAATTCTGTCCAACAAGGACCCATTCGTTTCCAAAAGAATCTGTAGTTCTCTACTGCATCACATTACACACCATTTCACACCATTCCACATTGTACACCATTCCCCAATATTCCAGCACATTCCTTGGCTTTACATTCGAGGAAATGAGACACCATTCCCTTCCTAACCACTCTAGATACATTTATCATGTCACATTACAGCAAATTCCACTCCATTCCAAAACGTTCTATTGCGTTCCATTCTAGGAATGCTCCATTCGATTCCAAAAAATTCACATACTTCCTATTGTGTCACTTTATATGAAATTCCACTCAATTATGCAAGATCCTGCTGCATTCCCCAAGATTAAAACATGTTCTACAGAGTTCCATTGTGACAGAGTAGGCACCATTCTTTCCCAAACAACCCAGGAAATCTCTGTTGCGTCACATTGCAGCACGTTCCAATCAATGCCACAGCATTGCACTCCATTGTGCAACGAGGCCACCACATTCCATTGCATTCCATTCTGTAAAATAAGTCCCCACAGCTTCCAAACCATTCAGGAAAAGCCTATTGTGTCAATTCACATGCCATTCCATGAGATTCCACAACATTCTACCAATTCCAAACACTCCACTGCGTTGTTTTGCATTCAATTGTTACAAGAAGGCACCGTTCTCGCCAAAATCTCTCAGGAACCCTCTATTGCATCACATTACTTACCGATACACTCCATTTTGAAGCCTTCCACTCTACTGGCAATAGACCACCGCGTTCTATTACATTCAATTCCGCCAAGCAAGGCTTCATTTGCATCCAATTCACTCGGGAACTCTTATTGCGTCACATTACAACGGACTCAACTCCATTCCACAACATTGCATTCCATACCACAACACTAAACCATGTTCTATCACGTTCCATTCTGCAAAATAAGGTTCCACTCTTTTCCCAAACAATGAGTAACCAGCTACCGTGTCACACTAAAACCCATTACACACCACTCCACAACTCTCCACTTCATTTCGCAACAATCCACTGTATTCTTTGCATTCCATTCCTACAATAAGGATCGATCACTTCCAACCCATTAAGGACTGTGTATTGCATCACATCAAATGCCATTCCACTCCATTCTACAATATTCTTTTCCATTCGACTACATTCCACCACGTTCTACTACATTCCATTCCGTCAAATAAGGCTCCATTCTTTTCAAAAACCATGAAGAACACTCTACTGCATGACATTACACATGATTCTAGTCCTCTCAGCAGCATTGCACTCCATTACTGAACATTTCACCATGTTCTATTGAGTTCCATTCCATGACAAAGAGCTCCATTTCCTTCGAGACTACTCAGAAACTCTATATTGTGGCACATTATACGCAATTCTAAACCCGTAGAGAAGATGGCAATTAACACCACAAAACTCCACCGTGTTCTATAGCGCTCCATTCTTTGAAAGAAGGCTCCATTCATGTCCAAAACCAACTATAACGCCCCATTGCATTACATTACACCAAATGACACTCCATTCTACATTTTACACTATTCCCCAATATTTCAGCACATTCATTTGCTATACATTCTGGCAAATGAAGCACCGTTCGTTTCCAAACCACTCTAGAGAGCCTTACTACTTCACATTACAGCCTATTCCACACCATTCCAAAACATGGGCCTCCTTTCCACAACATTCTACCACATTCTATTGCGATCAATTATTCCTAAGAATGATGCATTTCCTTCTAAACAATTCAAGAACATCCTATTGTGTCACTTCAGCTGCGATTCCTCTACCATTGCAAAGATTATCCTCCAGTTCCCAACATATCAACAAGTTCTAGTGAGTTTCATTGTGACAAAGACGGCACCTTTCATATCCAAACAGACCTGGAACTCTTTCTTGTGACACTTTACATCGCGTTCCACTAAATACCACAGCATTGAAGTCCATTGCACAACATTCCACCACATTCCATTACATTACATTCCGTAAAAGAAGGCTCCGTTAATTCCAAACCATTCAGGAGCCGCCTATTGAGGCAATTCACATGCCAATCTGCACGGATCCGCTAGATTTTACTCCACTCGAATATCCCACTATGTTCTGTTGCATCCATTGTTCAAGAGAAGGCATCACTCTCTACAAAAACTCTGAGGGATCGTCCATTGCATCACATTACACCCCATTGCACTCCACTTCACAGTCTTAAACTCTTTTCCGCAACGTTCCACCACGTACTATTGCGCTCGATTCGGTCAAGCAATGCTGCATTCGCTTCCAAATCACTCTGGAACCCTTTATTGCGTCACATTACAACCGATTCAAGTCCATTGCAAAACATGGCAGCCATATCGCAAAACTCCACCGTGTTCTGCCTCGTACCATTCTGCCAAAGAAGGCTCCACTCTTCTCCAGAACAATCAGGAACAGTCTATTGCATCACATCACACCCCATTACAGTCCATTCCACAACCCTGAACTTCATTTCTCAAAATTCCACGGTATTCTTTTACATTCCATTCCTACAAAAACGGCTCAATTCACTTCCAACCTATTATGGTCTGTCTATTGCATCACATCAAACGCCATTGATCTTCATTCTACAAGATTCGACTCCTTTCCACTACATTCCACCACGTCCTTTTGCATTCCATTCTGACAAATAAGGTCCATTCTTTACAAAACAATCAGAAACACTGTAGTGCGTCTTTTCACAGATGATTCCATTGCATTTCACAGCATTTCACTTAATTGCTGAAGATCTCACTATGTTCTCTTGCGTTCCTTTCCATCTAAGTGAAGTCCGTTTGCTTCCAGACCAACCGGGAACTCTATATTGTGTCACATTGCACGCGTTCAACCCCAGTCTACAAAATTGCATTTAACTACAGAAAATTCCACAACGTTCTGTAGCACAAAATTCTGTCCAACAAGGACCCATTCGTTTCCAAAAGAATCTGTAGTTCTCTACTGCATCACATTACACACCATTTCACACCATTCCACATTGTACACCATTCCCCAATATTCCAGCACATTCCTTGGCTTTACATTCGAGGAAATGAGACACCATTCCCTTCCTAACCACTCTAGATACATTTATCATGTCACATTACAGCAAATTCCACTCCATTCCAAAACGTTCTATTGCGTTCCATTCTAGGAATGCTCCATTCGATTCCAAAAAATTCACATACTTCCTATTGTGTCACTTTATATGAAATTCCACTCAATTATGCAAGATCCTGCTGCATTCCCCAAGATTAAAACATGTTCTACAGAGTTCCATTGTGACAGAGTAGGCACCATTCTTTCCCAAACAACCCAGGAAATCTCTGTTGCGTCACATTGCAGCACGTTCCAATCAATGCCACAGCATTGCACTCCATTGTGCAACGAGGCCACCACATTCCATTGCATTCCATTCTGTAAAATAAGTCCCCACAGCTTCCAAACCATTCAGGAAAAGCCTATTGTGTCAATTCACATGCCATTCCATGAGATTCCACAACATTCTACCAATTCCAAACACTCCACTGCGTTGTTTTGCATTCAATTGTTACAAGAAGGCACCGTTCTCGCCAAAATCTCTCAGGAACCCTCTATTGCATCACATTACTTACCGATACACTCCATTTTGAAGCCTTCCACTCTACTGGCAATAGACCACCGCGTTCTATTACATTCAATTCCGCCAAGCAAGGCTTCATTTGCATCCAATTCACTCGGGAACTCTTATTGCGTCACATTACAACGGACTCAACTCCATTCCACAACATTGCATTCCATACCACAACACTAAACCATGTTCTATCACGTTCCATTCTGCAAAATAAGGTTCCACTCTTTTCCCAAACAATGAGTAACCAGCTACCGTGTCACACTAAAACCCATTACACACCACTCCACAACTCTCCACTTCATTTCGCAACAATCCACTGTATTCTTTGCATTCCATTCCTACAATAAGGATCGATCACTTCCAACCCATTAAGGACTGTGTATTGCATCACATCAAATGCCATTCCACTCCATTCTACAATATTCTTTTCCATTCGACTACATTCCACCACGTTCTACTACATTCCATTCCGTCAAATAAGGCTCCATTCTTTTCAAAAACCATGAAGAACACTCTACTGCATGACATTACACATGATTCTAGTCCTCTCAGCAGCATTGCACTCCATTACTGAACATTTCACCATGTTCTATTGAGTTCCATTCCATGACAAAGAGCTCCATTTCCTTCGAGACTACTCAGAAACTCTATATTGTGGCACATTATACGCAATTCTAAACCCGTAGAGAAGATGGCAATTAACACCACAAAACTCCACCGTGTTCTATAGCGCTCCATTCTTTGAAAGAAGGCTCCATTCATGTCCAAAACCAACTATAACGCCCCATTGCATTACATTACACCAAATGACACTCCATTCTACATTTTACACTATTCCCCAATATTTCAGCACATTCATTTGCTATACATTCTGGCAAATGAAGCACCGTTCGTTTCCAAACCACTCTAGAGAGCCTTACTACTTCACATTACAGCCTATTCCACACCATTCCAAAACATGGGCCTCCTTTCCACAACATTCTACCACATTCTATTGCGATCAATTATTCCTAAGAATGATGCATTTCCTTCTAAACAATTCAAGAACATCCTATTGTGTCACTTCAGCTGCGATTCCTCTACCATTGCAAAGATTATCCTCCAGTTCCCAACATATCAACAAGTTCTAGTGAGTTTCATTGTGACAAAGACGGCACCTTTCATATCCAAACAGACCTGGAACTCTTTCTTGTGACACTTTACATCGCGTTCCACTAAATACCACAGCATTGAAGTCCATTGCACAACATTCCACCACATTCCATTACATTACATTCCGTAAAAGAAGGCTCCGTTAATTCCAAACCATTCAGGAGCCGCCTATTGAGGCAATTCACATGCCATTCTGCACGGATCCGCTAGATTTTACTCCACTCGAATATCCCACTATGTTCTGTTGCATCCATTGTTCAAGAGAAGGCATCACTCTCTACAAAAACTCTGAGGGATCGTCCATTGCATCACATTACACCCCATTGCACTCCACTTCACAGTCTTAAACTCTTTTCCGCAACGTTCCACCACGTACTATTGCGCTCGATTCGGTCAAGCAATGCTGCATTCGCTTCCAAATCACTCTGGAACCCTTTATTGCGTCACATTACAACCGATTCAAGTCCATTGCAAAACATGGCAGCCATATCGCAAAACTCCACCGTGTTCTGCCTCGTACCATTCTGCCAAAGAAGGCTCCACTCTTCTCCAGAACAATCAGGAACAGTCTATTGCATCACATCACACCCCATTACAGTCCATTCCACAACCCTGAACTTCATTTCTCAAAATTCCACGGTATTCTTTTACATTCCATTCCTACAAAAACGGCTCAATTCACTTCCAACCTATTAGGGTCTGTCTATTGCATCACATCAAACGCCATTGATCTTCATTCTACAAGATTCGACTCCTTTCCACTACATTCCACCACGTCCTTTTGCATTCCATTCTGACAAATAAGGTCCATTCTTTACAAAACAATCAGAAACACTGTAGTGCGTCTTTTCACAGATGATTCCATTGCATTTCACAGCAATTCACTTAATTGCTGAAGATCTCACTATGTTCTCTTGCGTTCCTTTCCATCTAAGTGAAGTCCGTTTGCTTCCAGACCAACCGGGAACTCTATATTGTGTCACATTGCACGCGTTCATCCCCAGTCTACAAAATTGCATTTAACTACAGAAAATTCCACAACGTTCTGTAGCACAAAATTCTGTCCAACAAGGACCCATTCGTTTCCAAAAGAATCTGTAGTTCTCTACTGCATCACATTACACACCATTTCACACCATTCCACATTGTACACCATTCCCCAATATTCCAGCACATTCCTTGGCTTTACATTCGAGGAAATGAGACACCATTCCCTTCCTAACCACTCTAGATACATTTATCATGTCACATTACAGCAAATTCCACTCCATTCCAAAACGTTCTATTGCGTTCCATTCTAGGAATGCTCCATTCGATTCCAAAAAATTCACATACTTCCTATTGTGTCACTTTATATGAAATTCCACTCAATTATGCAAGATCCTGCTGCATTCCCCAAGATTAAAACATGTTCTACAGAGTTCCATTGTGACAGAGTAGGCACCATTCTTTCCCAAACAACCCAGGAAATCTCTGTTGCGTCACATTGCAGCACGTTCCAATCAATGCCACAGCATTGCACTCCATTGTGCAACGAGGCCACCACATTCCATTGCATTCCATTCTGTAAAATAAGTCCCCACAGCTTCCAAACCATTCAGGAAAAGCCTATTGTGTCAATTCACATGCCATTCCATGAGATTCCACAACATTCTACCAATTCCAAACACTCCACTGCGTTGTTTTGCATTCAATTGTTACAAGAAGGCACCGTTCTCGCCAAAATCTCTCAGGAACCCTCTATTGCATCACATTACTTACCGATACACTCCATTTTGAAGCCTTCCACTCTACTGGCAATAGACCACCGCGTTCTATTACATTCAATTCCGCCAAGCAAGGCTTCATTTGCATCCAATTCACTCGGGAACTCTTATTGCGTCACATTACAACGGACTCAACTCCATTCCACAACATTGCATTCCATACCACAACACTAAACCATGTTCTATCACGTTCCATTCTGCAAAATAAGGTTCCACTCTTTTCCCAAACAATGAGTAACCAGCTACCGTGTCACACTAAAACCCATTACACACCACTCCACAACTCTCCACTTCATTTCGCAACAATCCACTGTATTCTTTGCATTCCATTCCTACAATAAGGATCGATCACTTCCAACCCATTAAGGACTGTGTATTGCATCACATCAAATGCCATTCCACTCCATTCTACAATATTCTTTTCCATTCGACTACATTCCACCACGTTCTACTACATTCCATTCCGTCAAATAAGGCTCCATTCTTTTCAAAAACCATGAAGAACACTCTACTGCATGACATTACACATGATTCTAGTCCTCTCAGCAGCATTGCACTCCATTACTGAACATTTCACCATGTTCTATTGAGTTCCATTCCATGACAAAGAGCTCCATTTCCTTCGAGACTACTCAGAAACTCTATATTGTGGCACATTATACGCAATTCTAAACCCGTAGAGAAGATGGCAATTAACACCACAAAACTCCACCGTGTTCTATAGCGCTCCATTCTTTGAAAGAAGGCTCCATTCATGTCCAAAACCAACTATAACGCCCCATTGCATTACATTACACCAAATGACACTCCATTCTACATTTTACACTATTCCCCAATATTTCAGCACATTCATTTGCTATACATTCTGGCAAATGAAGCACCGTTCGTTTCCAAACCACTCTAGAGAGCCTTACTACTTCACATTACAGCCTATTCCACACCATTCCAAAACATGGGCCTCCTTTCCACAACATTCTACCACATTCTATTGCGATCAATTATTCCTAAGAATGATGCATTTCCTTCTAAACAATTCAAGAACATCCTATTGTGTCACTTCAGCTGCGATTCCTCTACCATTGCCAAGATTATCCTCCAGTTCCCAACATATCAACAAGTTCTAGTGAGTTTCATTGTGACAAAGACGGCACCTTTCATATCCAAACAGACCTGGAACTCTTTCTTGTGACACTTTACATCGCGTTCCACTAAATACCACAGCATTGAAGTCCATTGCACAACATTCCACCACATTCCATTACATTACATTCCGTAAAAGAAGGCTCCGTTAATTCCAAACCATTCAGGAGCCGCCTATTGAGGCAATTCACATGCCATTCTGCACGGATCCGCTAGATTTTACTCCACTCGAATATCCCACTATGTTCTGTTGCATCCATTGTTCAAGAGAAGGCATCACTCTCTACAAAAACTCTGAGGGATCGTCCATTGCATCACATTACACCCCATTGCACTCCACTTCACAGTCTTAAACTCTTTTCCGCAACGTTCCACCACGTACTATTGCGCTCGATTCGGTCAAGCAATGCTGCATTCGCTTCCAAATCACTCTGGAACCCTTTATTGCGTCACATTACAACCGATTCAAGTCCATTGCAAAACATGGCAGCCATATCGCAAAACTCCACCGTGTTCTGCCTCGTACCATTCTGCCAAAGAAGGCTCCACTCTTCTCCAGAACAATCAGGAACAGTCTATTGCATCACATCACACCCCATTACAGTCCATTCCACAACCCTGAACTTCATTTCTCAAAATTCCACGGTATTCTTTTACATTCCTTTCCTACAAAAACGGCTCAATTCACTTCCAACCTATTAGGGTCTGTCTATTGCATCACATCAAACGCCATTGAATTCGACTCCTTTCCACTACATTCCACCACGTCCTTTTGCATTCCATTCTGACAAATAAGGTCCATTCTTTACAAAACAATCAGAAACACTGTAGTGCGTCTTTTCACAGATGATTCCATTGCATTTCACAGCATTTCACTTAATTGCTGAAGATCTCACTATGTTCTCTTGCGTTCCTTTCCATCTAAGTGAAGTCCGTTTGCTTCCAGACCAACCGGGAACTCTATATTGTGTCACATTGCACGCGTTCAACCCCAGTCTACAAAATTGCATTTAACTACAGAAAATTCCACAACGTTCTGTAGCACAAAATTCTGTCCAACAAGGACCCATTCGTTTCCAAAAGAATCTGTAGTTCTCTACTGCATCACATTACACACCATTTCACACCATTCCACATTGTACACCATTCCCCAATATTCCAGCACATTCCTTGGCTTTACATTCGAGGAAATGAGACACCATTCCCTTCCTAACCACTCTAGATACATTTATCATGTCACATTACAGCAAATTCCACTCCATTCCAAAACGTTCTATTGCGTTCCATTCTAGGAATGCTCCATTCGATTCCAAAAAATTCACATACTTCCTATTGTGTCACTTTATATGAAATTCCACTCAATTATGCAAGATCCTGCTGCATTCCCCAAGATTAAAACATGTTCTACAGAGTTCCATTGTGACAGAGTAGGCACCATTCTTTCCCAAACAACCCAGGAAATCTCTGTTGCGTCACATTGCAGCACGTTCCAATCAATGCCACAGCATTGCACTCCATTGTGCAACGAGGCCACCACATTCCATTGCATTCCATTCTGTAAAATAAGTCCCCACAGCTTCCAAACCATTCAGGAAAAGCCTATTGTGTCAATTCACATGCCATTCCATGAGATTCCACAACATTCTACCAATTCCAAACACTCCACTGCGTTGTTTTGCATTCAATTGTTACAAGAAGGCACCGTTCTCGCCAAAATCTCTCAGGAACCCTCTATTGCATCACATTACTTACCGATACACTCCATTTTGAAGCCTTCCACTCTACTGGCAATAGACCACCGCGTTCTATTACATTCAATTCCGCCAAGCAAGGCTTCATTTGCATCCAATTCACTCGGGAACTCTTATTGCGTCACATTACAACGGACTCAACTCCATTCCACAACATTGCATTCCATACCACAACACTAAACCATGTTCTATCACGTTCCATTCTGCAAAATAAGGTTCCACTCTTTTCCCAAACAATGAGTAACCAGCTACCGTGTCACACTAAAACCCATTACACACCACTCCACAACTCTCCACTTCATTTCGCAACAATCCACTGTATTCTTTGCATTCCATTCCTACAATAAGGATCGATCACTTCCAACCCATTAAGGACTGTGTATTGCATCACATCAAATGCCATTCCACTCCATTCTACAATATTCTTTTCCATTCGACTACATTCCACCACGTTCTACTACATTCCATTCCGTCAAATAAGGCTCCATTCTTTTCAAAAACCATGAAGAACACTCTACTGCATGACATTACACATGATTCTAGTCCTCTCAGCAGCATTGCACTCCATTACTGAACATTTCACCATGTTCTATTGAGTTCCATTCCATGACAAAGAGCTCCATTTCCTTCGAGACTACTCAGAAACTCTATATTGTGGCACATTATACGCAATTCTAAACCCGTAGAGAAGATGGCAATTAACACCACAAAAATCCACCGTGTTCTATAGCGCTCCATTCTTTGAAAGAAGGCTCCATTCATGTCCAAAACCAACTATAACGCCCCATTGCATTACATTACACCAAATGACACTCCATTCTACATTTTACACTATTCCCCAATATTTCAGCACATTCATTTGCTATACATTCTGGCAAATGAAGCACCGTTCGTTTCCAAACCACTCTAGAGAGCCTTACTACTTCACATTACAGCCTATTCCACACCATTCCAAAACATGGGCCTCCTTTCCACAACATTCTACCACATTCTATTGCGATCAATTATTCCTAAGAATGATGCATTTCCTTCTAAACAATTCAAGAACATCCTATTGTGTCACTTCAGCTGCGATTCCTCTACCATTGCCAAGATTATCCTCCAGTTCCCAACATATCAACAAGTTCTAGTGAGTTTCATTGTGACAAAGACGGCACCTTTCATATCCAAACAGACCTGGAACTCTTTCTTGTGACACTTTACATCGCGTTCCACTAAATACCACAGCATTGAAGTCCATTGCACAACATTCCACCACATTCCATTACATTACATTCCGTAAAAGAAGGCTCCGTTAATTCCAAACCATTCAGGAGCCGCCTATTGAGGCAATTCACATGCCATTCTGCACGGATCCGCTAGATTTTACTCCACTCGAATATCCCACTATGTTCTGTTGCATCCATTGTTCAAGAGAAGGCATCACTCTCTACAAAAACTCTGAGGGATCGTCCATTGCATCACATTACACCCCATTGCACTCCACTTCACAGTCTTAAACTCTTTTCCGCAACGTTCCACCACGTACTATTGCGCTCGATTCGGTCAAGCAATGCTGCATTCGCTTCCAAATCACTCTGGAACCCTTTATTGCGTCACATTACAACCGATTCAAGTCCATTGCAAAACATGGCAGCCATATCGCAAAACTCCACCGTGTTCTGCCTCGTACCATTCTGCCAAAGAAGGCTCCACTCTTCTCCAGAACAATCAGGAACAGTCTATTGCATCACATCACACCCCATTACAGTCCATTCCACAACCCTGAACTTCATTTCTCAAAATTCCACGGTATTCTTTTACATTCCTTTCCTACAAAAACGGCTCAATTCACTTCCAACCTATTAGGGTCTGTCTATTGCATCACATCAAACGCCATTGAATTCGACTCCTTTCCACTACATTCCACCACGTCCTTTTGCATTCCATTCTGACAAATAAGGTCCATTCTTTACAAAACAATCAGAAACACTGTAGTGCGTCTTTTCACAGATGATTCCATTGCATTTCACAGCATTTCACTTAATTGCTGAAGATCTCACTATGTTCTCTTGCGTTCCTTTCCATCTAAGTGAAGTCCGTTTGCTTCCAGACCAACCGGGAACTCTATATTGTGTCACATTGCACGCGTTCAACCCCAGTCTACAAAATTGCATTTAACTACAGAAAATTCCACAACGTTCTGTAGCACAAAATTCTGTCCAACAAGGACTCATTCGTTTCCAAAAGAATCTGTAGTTCTCTACTGCATCACATTACACACCATTTCACACCATTCCACATTGTACACCATTCCCCAATATTCCAGCACATTCCTTGGCTTTACATTCGAGGAAATGAGACACCATTCCCTTCCTAACCACTCTAGATACATTTATCATGTCACATTACAGCAAATTCCACTCCATTTCAAAACGTTCTATTGCGTTCCATTCTAGGAATGCTCCATTCGATTCCAAAAAATTCACATACTTCCTATTGTGTCACTTTATATGAAATTCCACTCAATTATGCAAGATCCTGCTGCATTCCCCAAGATTAAAACATGTTCTACAGAGTTCCATTGTGACAGAGTAGGCACCATTCTTTCCCAAACAACCCAGGAAATCTCTGTTGCGTCACATTGCAGCACGTTCCAATCAATGCCACAGCATTGCACTCCATTGTGCAACGAGGCCACCACATTCCATTGCATTCCATTCTGTAAAATAAGTCCCCACAGCTTCCAAACCATTCAGGAAAAGCCTATTGTGTCAATTCACATGCCATTCCATGAGATTCCACAACATTCTACCAATTCCAAACACTCCACTGCGTTGTTTTGCATTCAATTGTTACAAGAAGGCACCGTTCTCGCCAAAATCTCTCAGGAACCCTCTATTGCATCACATTACTTACCGATACACTCCATTTTGAAGCCTTCCACTCTACTGGCAATAGACCACCGCGTTCTATTACATTCAATTCCGCCAAGCAAGGCTTCATTTGCATCCAATTCACTCGGGAACTCTTATTGCGTCACATTACAACGGACTCAACTCCATTCCACAACATTGCATTCCATACCACAACACTAAACCATGTTCTATCACGTTCCATTCTGCAAAATAAGGTTCCACTCTTTTCCCAAACAATGAGTAACCAGCTACCGTGTCACACTAAAACCCATTACACACCACTCCACAACTCTCCACTTCATTTCGCAACAATCCACTGTATTCTTTGCATTCCATTCCTACAATAAGGATCGATCACTTCCAACCCATTAAGGACTGTGTATTGCATCACATCAAATGCCATTCCACTCCATTCTACAATATTCTTTTCCATTCGACTACATTCCACCACGTTCTACTACATTCCATTCCGTCAAATAAGGCTCCATTCTTTTCAAAAACCATGAAGAACACTCTACTGCATGACATTACACATGATTCTAGTCCTCTCAGCAGCATTGCACTCCATTACTGAACATTTCACCATGTTCTATTGAGTTCCATTCCATGACAAAGAGCTCCATTTCCTTCGAGACTACTCAGAAACTCTATATTGTGGCACATTATACGCAATTCTAAACCCGTAGAGAAGATGGCAATTAACACCACAAAACTCCACCGTGTTCTATAGCGCTCCATTCTTTGAAAGAAGGCTCCATTCATGTCCAAAACCAACTATAACGCCCCATTGCATTACATTACACCAAATGACACTCCATTCTACATTTTACACTATTCCCCAATATTTCAGCACATTCATTTGCTATACATTCTGGCAAATGAAGCACCGTTCGTTTCCAAACCACTCTAGAGAGCCTTACTACTTCACATTACAGCCTATTCCACACCATTCCAAAACATGGGCCTCCTTTCCACAACATTCTACCACATTCTATTGCGATCAATTATTCCTAAGAATGATGCATTTCCTTCTAAACAATTCAAGAACATCCTATTGTGTCACTTCAGCTGCGATTCCTCTACCATTGCCAAGATTATCCTCCAGTTCCCAACATATCAACAAGTTCTAGTGAGTTTCATTGTGACAAAGACGGCACCTTTCATATCCAAACAGACCTGGAACTCTTTCTTGTGACACTTTACATCGCGTTCCACTAAATACCACAGCATTGAAGTCCATTGCACAACATTCCACCACATTCCATTACATTACATTCCGTAAAAGAAGGCTCCGTTAATTCCAAACCATTCAGGAGCCGCCTATTGAGGCAATTCACATGCCATTCTGCACGGATCCTCTAGATTTTACTCCACTCGAATATCCCACTATGTTCTGTTGCATCCATTGTTCAAGAGAAGGCATCACTCTCTACAAAAACTCTGAGGGATCGTCCATTGCATCACATTACACCCCATTGCACTCCACTTCACAGTCTTAAACTCTTTTCCGCAACGTTCCACCACGTACTATTGCGCTCCATTCGGTCAAGCAATGCTGCATTCGCTTCCAAATCACTCTGGAACCCTTTATTGCGTCACATTACAACCGATTCAAGTCCATT
Organism: Manis pentadactyla; assembly: GCF_030020395.1. NCBI lineage: Eukaryota > Metazoa > Chordata > Mammalia > Pholidota > Manidae > Manis > Manis pentadactyla. Next base: position 214,633 of record NW_026644600.1, on the reverse strand, counting down.
GCAAAACATGGCAGCCATATCGCAAAACTCCACCGTGTTCTGCCTCGTACCATTCTGCCAAAGAAGGCTCCACTCTTCTCCAGAACAATCAGGAACAGTCTATTGCATCACATCACACCCCATTACAGTCCATTCCACAACCCTGAACTTCATTTCTCAAAATTCCACGGTATTCTTTTACATTCCATTCCTACAAAAACGGCTCAATTCACTTCCAACCTATTAGGGTCTGTCTATTGCATCACATCAAACGCCATTGATCTTCATTCTACAAGATTCGACTCCTTTCCACTACATTCCACCACGTCCTTTTGCATTCCATTCTGACAAATAAGGTCCATTCTTTACAAAACAATCAGAAACACTGTAGTGCGTCTTTTCACAGATGATTCCATTGCATTTCACAGCAATTCACTTAATTGCTGAAGATCTCACTATGTTCTCTTGCGTTCCTTTCCATCTAAGTGAAGTCCGTTTGCTTCCAGACCAACCGGGAACTCTATATTGTGTCACATTGCACGCGTTCAACCCCAGTCTACAAAATTGCATTTAACTACAGAAAATTCCACAACGTTCTGTAGCACAAAATTCTGTCCAACAAGGACCCATTCGTTTCCAAAAGAATCTGTAGTTCTCTACTGCATCACATTACACACCATTTCACACCATTCCACATTGTACACCATTCCCCAATATTCCAGCACATTCCTTGGCTTTACATTCGAGGAAATGAGACACCATTCCCTTCCTAACCACTCTAGATACATTTATCATGTCACATTACAGCAAATTCCACTCCATTCCAAAACGTTCTATTGCGTTCCATTCTAGGAATGCTCCATTCGATTCCAAAAAATTCACATACTTCCTATTGTGTCACTTTATATGAAATTCCACTCAATTATGCAAGATCCTGCTGCATTCCCCAAGATTAAAACATGTTCTACAGAGTTCCATTGTGACAGAGTAGGCACCATTCTTTCCCAAACAACCCAGGAAATCTCTGTTGCGTCACATTGCAGCACGTTCCAATCAATGCCACAGCATTGCACTCCATTGTGCAACGAGGCCACCACATTCCATTGCATTCCATTCTGTAAAATAAGTCCCCACAGCTTCCAAACCATTCAGGAAAAGCCTATTGTGTCAATTCACATGCCATTCCATGAGATTCCACAACATTCTACCAATTCCAAACACTCCACTGCGTTGTTTTGCATTCAATTGTTACAAGAAGGCACCGTTCTCGCCAAAATCTCTCAGGAACCCTCTATTGCATCACATTACTTACCTATACACTCCATTTTGAAGCCTTCCACTCTACTGGCAATAGACCACCGCGTTCTATTACATTCAATTCCGCCAAGCAAGGCTTCATTTGCATCCAATTCACTCGGGAACTCTTATTGCGTCACATTACAACGGACTCAACTCCATTCCACAACATTGCATTCCATACCACAACACTAAACCATGTTCTATCACGTTCCATTCTGCAAAATAAGGTTCCACTCTTTTCCCAAACAATGAGTAACCAGCTACCGTGTCACACTAAAACCCATTACACACCACTCCACAACTCTCCACTTCATTTCGCAACAATCCACTGTATTCTTTGCATTCCATTCCTACAATAAGGATCGATCACTTCCAACCCATTAAGGACTGTGTATTGCATCACATCAAATGCCATTCCACTCCATTCTACAATATTCTTTTCCATTCGACTACATTCCACCACGTTCTACTACATTCCATTCCGTCAAATAAGGCTCCATTCTTTTCAAAAACCATGAAGAACACTCTACTGCATGACATTACACATGATTCTAGTCCTCTCAGCAGCATTGCACTCCATTACTGAACATTTCACCATGTTCTATTGAGTTCCATTCCATGACAAAGAGCTCCATTTCCTTCGAGACTACTCAGAAACTCTATATTGTGGCACATTATACGCAATTCTAAACCCGTAGAGAAGATGGCAATTAACACCACAAAAATCCACCGTGTTCTATAGCGCTCCATTCTTTGAAAGAAGGCTCCATTCATGTCCAAAACCAACTATAACGCCCCATTGCATTACATTACACCAAATGACACTCCATTCTACATTTTACACTATTCCCCAATATTTCAGCACATTCATTTGCTATACATTCTGGCAAATGAAGCACCGTTCGTTTCCAAACCACTCTAGAGAGCCTTACTACTTCACATTACAGCCTATTCCACACCATTCCAAAACATGGGCCTCCTTTCCACAACATTCTACCACATTCTATTGCGATCAATTATTCCTAAGAATGATGCATTTCCTTCTAAACAATTCAAGAACATCCTATTGTGTCACTTCAGCTGCGATTCCTCTACCATTGCCAAGATTATCCTCCAGTTCCCAACATATCAACAAGTTCTAGTGAGTTTCATTGTGACAAAGACGGCACCTTTCATATCCAAACAGACCTGGAACTCTTTCTTGTGACACTTTACATCGCGTTCCACTAAATACCACAGCATTGAAGTCCATTGCACAACATTCCACCACATTCCATTACATTACATTCCGTAAAAGAAGGCTCCGTTAATTCCAAACCATTCAGGAGCCGCCTATTGAGGCAATTCACATGCCATTCTGCACGGATCCGCTAGATTTTACTCCACTCGAATATCCCACTATGTTCTGTTGCATCCATTGTTCAAGAGAAGGCATCACTCTCTACAAAAACTCTGAGGGATCGTCCATTGCATCACATTACACCCCATTGCACTCCACTTCACAGTCTTAAACTCTTTTCCGCAACGTTCCACCACGTACTATTGCGCTCGATTCGGTCAAGCAATGCTGCATTCGCTTCCAAATCACTCTGGAACCCTTTATTGCGTCACATTACAACCGATTCAAGTCCATTGCAAAACATGGCAGCCATATCGCAAAACTCCACCGTGTTCTGCCTCGTACCATTCTGCCAAAGAAGGCTCCACTCTTCTCCAGAACAATCAGGAACAGTCTATTGCATCACATCACACCCCATTACAGTCCATTCCACAACCCTGAACTTCATTTCTCAAAATTCCACGGTATTCTTTTACATTCCTTTCCTACAAAAACGGCTCAATTCACTTCCAACCTATTAGGGTCTGTCTATTGCATCACATCAAACGCCATTGAATTCGACTCCTTTCCACTACATTCCACCACGTCCTTTTGCATTCCATTCTGACAAATAAGGTCCATTCTTTACAAAACAATCAGAAACACTGTAGTGCGTCTTTTCACAGATGATTCCATTGCATTTCACAGCATTTCACTTAATTGCTGAAGATCTCACTATGTTCTCTTGCGTTCCTTTCCATCTAAGTGAAGTCCGTTTGCTTCCAGACCAACCGGGAACTCTATATTGTGTCACATTGCACGCGTTCAACCCCAGTCTACAAAATTGCATTTAACTACAGAAAATTCCACAACGTTCTGTAGCACAAAATTCTGTCCAACAAGGACTCATTCGTTTCCAAAAGAATCTGTAGTTCTCTACTGCATCACATTACACACCATTTCACACCATTCCACATTGTACACCATTCCCCAATATTCCAGCACATTCCTTGGCTTTACATTCGAGGAAATGAGACACCATTCCCTTCCTAACCACTCTAGATACATTTATCATGTCACATTACAGCAAATTCCACTCCATTTCAAAACGTTCTATTGCGTTCCATTCTAGGAATGCTCCATTCGATTCCAAAAAATTCACATACTTCCTATTGTGTCACTTTATATGAAATTCCACTCAATTATGCAAGATCCTGCTGCATTCCCCAAGATTAAAACATGTTCTACAGAGTTCCATTGTGACAGAGTAGGCACCATTCTTTCCCAAACAACCCAGGAAATCTCTGTTGCGTCACATTGCAGCACGTTCCAATCAATGCCACAGCATTGCACTCCATTGTGCAACGAGGCCACCACATTCCATTGCATTCCATTCTGTAAAATAAGTCCCCACAGCTTCCAAACCATTCAGGAAAAGCCTATTGTGTCAATTCACATGCCATTCCATGAGATTCCACAACATTCTACCAATTCCAAACACTCCACTGCGTTGTTTTGCATTCAATTGTTACAAGAAGGCACCGTTCTCGCCAAAATCTCTCAGGAACCCTCTATTGCATCACATTACTTACCGATACACTCCATTTTGAAGCCTTCCACTCTACTGGCAATAGACCACCGCGTTCTATTACATTCAATTCCGCCAAGCAAGGCTTCATTTGCATCCAATTCACTCGGGAACTCTTATTGCGTCACATTACAACGGACTCAACTCCATTCCACAACATTGCATTCCATACCACAACACTAAACCATGTTCTATCACGTTCCATTCTGCAAAATAAGGTTCCACTCTTTTCCCAAACAATGAGTAACCAGCTACCGTGTCACACTAAAACCCATTACACACCACTCCACAACTCTCCACTTCATTTCGCAACAATCCACTGTATTCTTTGCATTCCATTCCTACAATAAGGATCGATCACTTCCAACCCATTAAGGACTGTGTATTGCATCACATCAAATGCCATTCCACTCCATTCTACAATATTCTTTTCCATTCGACTACATTCCACCACGTTCTACTACATTCCATTCCGTCAAATAAGGCTCCATTCTTTTCAAAAACCATGAAGAACACTCTACTGCATGACATTACACATGATTCTAGTCCTCTCAGCAGCATTGCACTCCATTACTGAACATTTCACCATGTTCTATTGAGTTCCATTCCATGACAAAGAGCTCCATTTCCTTCGAGACTACTCAGAAACTCTATATTGTGGCACATTATACGCAATTCTAAACCCGTAGAGAAGATGGCAATTAACACCACAAAACTCCACCGTGTTCTATAGCGCTCCATTCTTTGAAAGAAGGCTCCATTCATGTCCAAAACCAACTATAACGCCCCATTGCATTACATTACACCAAATGACACTCCATTCTACATTTTACACTATTCCCCAATATTTCAGCACATTCATTTGCTATACATTCTGGCAAATGAAGCACCGTTCGTTTCCAAACCACTCTAGAGAGCCTTACTACTTCACATTACAGCCTATTCCACACCATTCCAAAACATGGGCCTCCTTTCCACAACATTCTACCACATTCTATTGCGATCAATTATTCCTAAGAATGATGCATTTCCTTCTAAACAATTCAAGAACATCCTATTGTGTCACTTCAGCTGCGATTCCTCTACCATTGCCAAGATTATCCTCCAGTTCCCAACATATCAACAAGTTCTAGTGAGTTTCATTGTGACAAAGACGGCACCTTTCATATCCAAACAGACCTGGAACTCTTTCTTGTGACACTTTACATCGCGTTCCACTAAATACCACAGCATTGAAGTCCATTGCACAACATTCCACCACATTCCATTACATTACATTCCGTAAAAGAAGGCTCCGTTAATTCCAAACCATTCAGGAGCCGCCTATTGAGGCAATTCACATGCCATTCTGCACGGATCCTCTAGATTTTACTCCACTCGAATATCCCACTATGTTCTGTTGCATCCATTGTTCAAGAGAAGGCATCACTCTCTACAAAAACTCTGAGGGATCGTCCATTGCATCACATTACACCCCATTGCACTCCACTTCACAGTCTTAAACTCTTTTCCGCAACGTTCCACCACGTACTATTGCGCTCCATTCGGTCAAGCAATGCTGCATTCGCTTCCAAATCACTCTGGAACCCTTTATTGCGTCACATTACAACCGATTCAAGTCCATTGCAAAACATGGCAGCCATATCGCAAAACTCCACCGTGTTCTGCCTCGTACCATTCTGCCAAAGAAGGCTCCACTCTTCTCCAGAACAATCAGGAACAGTCTATTGCATCACATCACACCCCATTACAGTCCATTCCACAACCCTGAACTTCATTTCTCAAAATTCCACGGTATTCTTTTACATTCCATTCCTACAAAAACGGCTCAATTCACTTCCAACCTATTAGGGTCTGTCTATTGCATCACATCAAACGCCATTGATCTTCATTCTACAAGATTCGACTCCTTTCCACTACATTCCACCACGTCCTTTTGCATTCCATTCTGACAAATAAGGTCCATTCTTTACAAAACAATCAGAAACACTGTAGTGCGTCTTTTCACAGATGATTCCATTGCATTTCACAGCAATTCACTTAATTGCTGAAGATCTCACTATGTTCTCTTGCGTTCCTTTCCATCTAAGTGAAGTCCGTTTGCTTCCAGACCAACCGGGAACTCTATATTGTGTCACATTGCACGCGTTCAACCCCAGTCTACAAAATTGCATTTAACTACAGAAAATTCCACAACGTTCTGTAGCACAAAATTCTGTCCAACAAGGACCCATTCGTTTCCAAAAGAATCTGTAGTTCTCTACTGCATCACATTACACACCATTTCACACCATTCCACATTGTACACCATTCCCCAATATTCCAGCACATTCCTTGGCTTTACATTCGAGGAAATGAGACACCATTCCCTTCCTAACCACTCTAGATACATTTATCATGTCACATTACAGCAAATTCCACTCCATTCCAAAACGTTCTATTGCGTTCCATTCTAGGAATGCTCCATTCGATTCCAAAAAATTCACATACTTCCTATTGTGTCACTTTATATGAAATTCCACTCAATTATGCAAGATCCTGCTGCATTCCCCAAGATTAAAACATGTTCTACAGAGTTCCATTGTGACAGAGTAGGCACCATTCTTTCCCAAACAACCCAGGAAATCTCTGTTGCGTCACATTGCAGCACGTTCCAATCAATGCCACAGCATTGCACTCCATTGTGCAACGAGGCCACCACATTCCATTGCATTCCATTCTGTAAAATAAGTCCCCACAGCTTCCAAACCATTCAGGAAAAGCCTATTGTGTCAATTCACATGCCATTCCATGAGATTCCACAACATTCTACCAATTCCAAACACTCCACTGCGTTGTTTTGCATTCAATTGTTACAAGAAGGCACCGTTCTCGCCAAAATCTCTCAGGAACCCTCTATTGCATCACATTACTTACCGATACACTCCATTTTGAAGCCTTCCACTCTACTGGCAATAGACCACCGCGTTCTATTACATTCAATTCCGCCAAGCAAGGCTTCATTTGCATCCAATTCACTCGGGAACTCTTATTGCGTCACATTACAACGGACTCAACTCCATTCCACAACATTGCATTCCATACCACAACACTAAACCATGTTCTATCACGTTCCATTCTGCAAAATAAGGTTCCACTCTTTTCCCAAACAATGAGTAACCAGCTACCGTGTCACACTAAAACCCATTACACACCACTCCACAACTCTCCACTTCATTTCGCAACAATCCACTGTATTCTTTGCATTCCATTCCTACAATAAGGATCGATCACTTCCAACCCATTAAGGACTGTGTATTGCATCACATCAAATGCCATTCCACTCCATTCTACAATATTCTTTTCCATTCGACTACATTCCACCACGTTCTACTACATTCCATTCCGTCAAATAAGGCTCCATTCTTTTCAAAAACCATGAAGAACACTCTACTGCATGACATTACACATGATTCTAGTCCTCTCAGCAGCATTGCACTCCATTACTGAACATTTCACCATGTTCTATTGAGTTCCATTCCATGACAAAGAGCTCCATTTCCTTCGAGACTACTCAGAAACTCTATATTGTGGCACATTATACGCAATTCTAAACCCGTAGAGAAGATGGCAATTAACACCACAAAACTCCACCGTGTTCTATAGCGCTCCATTCTTTGAAAGAAGGCTCCATTCATGTCCAAAACCAACTATAACGCCCCATTGCATTACATTACACCAAATGACACTCCATTCTACATTTTACACTATTCCCCAATATTTCAGCACATTCATTTGCTATACATTCTGGCAAATGAAGCACCGTTCGTTTCCAAACCACTCTAGAGAGCCTTACTACTTCACATTACAGCCTATTCCACACCATTCCAAAACATGGGCCTCCTTTCCACAACATTCTACCACATTCTATTGCGATCAATTATTCCTAAGAATGATGCATTTCCTTCTAAACAATTCAAGAACATCCTATTGTGTCACTTCAGCTGCGATTCCTCTACCATTGCCAAGATTATCCTCCAGTTCCCAACATATCAACAAGTTCTAGTGAGTTTCATTGTGACAAAGACGGCACCTTTCATATCCAAACAGACCTGGAACTCTTTCTTGTGACACTTTACATCGCGTTCCACTAAATACCACAGCATTGAAGTCCATTGCACAACATTCCACCACATTCCATTACATTACATTCCGTAAAAGAAGGCTCCGTTAATTCCAAACCATTCAGGAGCCGCCTATTGAGGCAATTCACATGCCATTCTGCACGGATCCGCTAGATTTTACTCCACTCGAATATCCCACTATGTTCTGTTGCATCCATTGTTCAAGAGAAGGCATCACTCTCTACAAAAACTCTGAGGGATCGTCCATTGCATCACATTACACCCCATTGCACTCCACTTCACAGTCTTAAACTCTTTTCCGCAACGTTCCACCACGTACTATTGCGCTCGATTCGGTCAAGCAATGCTGCATTCGCTTCCAAATCACTCTGGAACCCTTTATTGCGTCACATTACAACCGATTCAAGTCCATTGCAAAACATGGCAGCCATATCGCAAAACTCCACCGTGTTCTGCCTCGTACCATTCTGCCAAAGAAGGCTCCACTCTTCTCCAGAACAATCAGGAACAGTCTATTGCATCACATCACACCCCATTACAGTCCATTCCACAACCCTGAACTTCATTTCTCAAAATTCCACGGTATTCTTTTACATTCCTTTCCTACAAAAACGGCTCAATTCACTTCCAACCTATTATGGTCTGTCTATTGCATCACATCAAACGCCATTGAATTCGACTCCTTTCCACTACATTCCACCACGTCCTTTTGCATTCCATTCTGACAAATAAGGTCCATTCTTTACAAAACAATCAGAAACACTGTAGTGCGTCTTTTCACAGATGATTCCATTGCATTTCACAGCATTTCACTTAATTGCTGAAGATCTCACTATGTTCTCTTGCGTTCCTTTCCATCTAAGTGAAGTCCGTTTGCTTCCAGACCAACCGGGAACTCTATATTGTGTCACATTGCACGCGTTCAACCCCAGTCTACAAAATTGCATTTAACTACAGAAAATTCCACAACGTTCTGTAGCACAAAATTCTGTCCAACAAGGACTCATTCGTTTCCAAAAGAATCTGTAGTTCTCTACTGCATCACATTACACACCATTTCACACCATTCCACATTGTACACCATTCCCCAATATTCCAGCACATTCCTTGGCTTTACATTCGAGGAAATGAGACACCATTCCCTTCCTAACCACTCTAGATACATTTATCATGTCACATTACAGCAAATTCCACTCCATTTCAAAACGTTCTATTGCGTTCCATTCTAGGAATGCTCCATTCGATTCCAAAAAATTCACATACTTCCTATTGTGTCACTTTATATGAAATTCCACTCAATTATGCAAGATCCTGCTGCATTCCCCAAGATTAAAACATGTTCTACAGAGTTCCATTGTGACAGAGTAGGCACCATTCTTTCCCAAACAACCCAGGAAATCTCTGTTGCGTCACATTGCAGCACGTTCCAATCAATGCCACAGCATTGCACTCCATTGTGCAACGAGGCCACCACATTCCATTGCATTCCATTCTGTAAAATAAGTCCCCACAGCTTCCAAACCATTCAGGAAAAGCCTATTGTGTCAATTCACATGCCATTCCATGAGATTCCACAACATTCTACCAATTCCAAACACTCCACTGCGTTGTTTTGCATTCAATTGTTACAAGAAGGCACCGTTCTCGCCAAAATCTCTCAGGAACCCTCTATTGCATCACATTACTTACCGATACACTCCATTTTGAAGCCTTCCACTCTACTGGCAATAGACCACCGCGTTCTATTACATTCAATTCCGCCAAGCAAGGCTTCATTTGCATCCAATTCACTCGGGAACTCTTATTGCGTCACATTACAACGGACTCAACTCCATTCCACAACATTGCATTCCATACCACAACACTAAACCATGTTCTATCACGTTCCATTCTGCAAAATAAGGTTCCACTCTTTTCCCAAACAATGAGTAACCAGCTACCGTGTCACACTAAAACCCATTACACACCACTCCACAACTCTCCACTTCATTTCGCAACAATCCACTGTATTCTTTGCATTCCATTCCTACAATAAGGATCGATCACTTCCAACCCATTAAGGACTGTGTATTGCATCACATCAAATGCCATTCCACTCCATTCTACAATATTCTTTTCCATTCGACTACATTCCACCACGTTCTACTACATTCCATTCCGTCAAATAAGGCTCCATTCTTTTCAAAAACCATGAAGAACACTCTACTGCATGACATTACACATGATTCTAGTCCTCTCAGCAGCATTGCACTCCATTACTGAACATTTCACCATGTTCTATTGAGTTCCATTCCATGACAAAGAGCTCCATTTCCTTCGAGACTACTCAGAAACTCTATATTGTGGCACATTATACGCAATTCTAAACCCGTAGAGAAGATGGCAATTAACACCACAAAACTCCACCGTGTTCTATAGCGCTCCATTCTTTGAAAGAAGGCTCCATTCATGTCCAAAACCAACTATAACGCCCCATTGCATTACATTACACCAAATGACACTCCATTCTACATTTTACACTATTCCCCAATATTTCAGCACATTCATTTGCTATACATTCTGGCAAATGAAGCACCGTTCGTTTCCAAACCACTCTAGAGAGCCTTACTACTTCACATTACAGCCTATTCCACACCATTCCAAAACATGGGCCTCCTTTCCACAACATTCTACCACATTCTATTGCGATCAATTATTCCTAAGAATGATGCATTTCCTTCTAAACAATTCAAGAACATCCTATTGTGTCACTTCAGCTGCGATTCCTCTACCATTGCCAAGATTATCCTCCAGTTCCCAACATATCAACAAGTTCTAGTGAGTTTCATTGTGACAAAGACGGCACCTTTCATATCCAAACAGACCTGGAACTCTTTCTTGTGACACTTTACATCGCGTTCCACTAAATACCACAGCATTGAAGTCCATTGCACAACATTCCACCACATTCCATTACATTACATTCCGTAAAAGAAGGCTCCGTTAATTCCAAACCATTCAGGAGCCGCCTATTGAGGCAATTCATATGCCATTCTGCACGGATCCGCTAGATTTTACTCCACTCGAATATCCCACTATGTTCTGTTGCATCCATTGTTCAAGAGAAGGCATCACTCTCTACAAAAACTCTGAGGGATCGTCCATTGCATCACATTACACCCCATTGCACTCCACTTCACAGTCTTAAACTCTTTTCCGCAACGTTCCACCACGTACTATTGCGCTCGATTCGGTCAAGCAATGCTGCATTCGCTTCCAAATCACTCTGGAACCCTTTATTGCGTCACATTACAACCGATTCAAGTCCATTGCAAAACATGGCAGCCATATCGCAAAACTCCACCGTGTTCTGCCTCGTACCATTCTGCCAAAGAAGGCTCCACTCTTCTCCAGAACAATCAGGAACAGTCTATTGCATCACATCACACCCCATTACAGTCCATTCCACAACCCTGAACTTCATTTCTCAAAATTCCACGGTATTCTTTTACATTCCATTCCTACAAAAACGGCTCAATTCACTTCCAACCTATTATGGTCTGTCTATTGCATCACATCAAACGCCATTGATCTTCATTCTACAAGATTCGACTCCTTTCCACTACATTCCACCACGTCCTTTTGCATTCCATTCTGACAAATAAGGTCCATTCTTTACAAAACAATCAGAAACACTGTAGTGCGTCTTTTCACAGATGATTCCATTGCATTTCACAGCATTTCACTTAATTGCTGAAGATCTCACTATGTTCTCTTGCGTTCCTTTCCATCTAAGTGAAGTCCGTTTGCTTCCAGACCAACCGGGAACTCTATATTGTGTCACATTGCACGCGTTCAACCCCAGTCTACAAAATTGCATTTAACTACAGAAAATTCCACAACGTTCTGTAGCACAAAATTCTGTCCAACAAGGACCCATTCGTTTCCAAAAGAATCTGTAGTTCTCTACTGCATCACATTACACACCATTTCACACCATTCCACATTGTACACCATTCCCCAATATTCCAGCACATTCCTTGGCTTTACATTCGAGGAAATGAGACACCATTCCCTTCCTAACCACTCTAGATACATTTATCATGTCACATTACAGCAAATTCCACTCCATTCCAAAACGTTCTATTGCGTTCCATTCTAGGAATGCTCCATTCGATTCCAAAAAATTCACATACTTCCTATTGTGTCACTTTATATGAAATTCCACTCAATTATGCAAGATCCTGCTGCATTCCCCAAGATTAAAACATGTTCTACAGAGTTCCATTGTGACAGAGTAGGCACCATTCTTTCCCAAACAACCCAGGAAATCTCTGTTGCGTCACATTGCAGCACGTTCCAATCAATGCCACAGCATTGCACTCCATTGTGCAACGAGGCCACCACATTCCATTGCATTCCATTCTGTAAAATAAGTCCCCACAGCTTCCAAACCATTCAGGAAAAGCCTATTGTGTCAATTCACATGCCATTCCATGAGATTCCACAACATTCTACCAATTCCAAACACTCCACTGCGTTGTTTTGCATTCAATTGTTACAAGAAGGCACCGTTCTCGCCAAAATCTCTCAGGAACCCTCTATTGCATCACATTACTTACCGATACACTCCATTTTGAAGCCTTCCACTCTACTGGCAATAGACCACCGCGTTCTATTACATTCAATTCCGCCAAGCAAGGCTTCATTTGCATCCAATTCACTCGGGAACTCTTATTGCGTCACATTACAACGGACTCAACTCCATTCCACAACATTGCATTCCATACCACAACACTAAACCATGTTCTATCACGTTCCATTCTGCAAAATAAGGTTCCACTCTTTTCCCAAACAATGAGTAACCAGCTACCGTGTCACACTAAAACCCATTACACACCACTCCACAACTCTCCACTTCATTTCGCAACAATCCACTGTATTCTTTGCATTCCATTCCTACAATAAGGATCGATCACTTCCAACCCATTAAGGACTGTGTATTGCATCACATCAAATGCCATTCCACTCCATTCTACAATATTCTTTTCCATTCGACTACATTCCACCACGTTCTACTACATTCCATTCCGTCAAATAAGGCTCCATTCTTTTCAAAAACCATGAAGAACACTCTACTGCATGACATTACACATGATTCTAGTCCTCTCAGCAGCATTGCACTCCATTACTGAACATTTCACCATGTTCTATTGAGTTCCATTCCATGACAAAGAGCTCCATTTCCTTCGAGACTACTCAGAAACTCTATATTGTGGCACATTATACGCAATTCTAAACCCGTAGAGAAGATGGCAATTAACACCACAAAACTCCACCGTGTTCTATAGCGCTCCATTCTTTGAAAGAAGGCTCCATTCATGTCCAAAACCAACTATAACGCCCCATTGCATTACATTACACCAAATGACACTCCATTCTACATTTTACACTATTCCCCAATATTTCAGCACATTCATTTGCTATACATTCTGGCAAATGAAGCACCGTTCGTTTCCAAACCACTCTAGAGAGCCTTACTACTTCACATTACAGCCTATTCCACACCATTCCAAAACATGGGCCTCCTTTCCACAACATTCTACCACATTCTATTGCGATCAATTATTCCTAAGAATGATGCATTTCCTTCTAAACAATTCAAGAACATCCTATTGTGTCACTTCAGCTGCGATTCCTCTACCATTGCCAAGATTATCCTCCAGTTCCCAACATATCAACAAGTTCTAGTGAGTTTCATTGTGACAAAGACGGCACCTTTCATATCCAAACAGACCTGGAACTCTTTCTTGTGACACTTTACATCGCGTTCCACTAAATACCACAGCATTGAAGTCCATTGCACAACATTCCACCACATTCCATTACATTACATTCCGTAAAAGAAGGCTCCGTTAATTCCAAACCATTCAGGAGCCGCCTATTGAGGCAATTCACATGCCATTCTGCACGGATCCGCTAGATTTTACTCCACTCGAATATCCCACTATGTTCTGTTGCATCCATTGTTCAAGAGAAGGCATCACTCTCTACAAAAACTCTGAGGGATCGTCCATTGCATCACATTACACCCCATTGCACTCCACTTCACAGTCTTAAACTCTTTTCCGCAACGTTCCACCACGTACTATTGCGCTCGATTCGGTCAAGCAATGCTGCATTCGCTTCCAAATCACTCTGGAACCCTTTATTGCGTCACATTACAACCGATTCAAGTCCATTGCAAAACATGGCAGCCATATCGCAAAACTCCACCGTGTTCTGCCTCGTACCATTCTGCCAAAGAAGGCTCCACTCTTCTCCAGAACAATCAGGAACAGTCTATTGCATCACATCACACCCCATTACAGTCCATTCCACAACCCTGAACTTCATTTCTCAAAATTCCACGGTATTCTTTTACATTCCTTTCCTACAAAAACGGCTCAATTCACTTCCAACCTATTATGGTCTGTCTATTGCATCACATCAAACGCCATTGAATTCGACTCCTTTCCACTACATTCCACCACGTCCTTTTGCATTCCATTCTGACAAATAAGGTCCATTCTTTACAAAACAATCAGAAACACTGTAGTGCGTCTTTTCACAGATGATTCCATTGCATTTCACAGCATTTCACTTAATTGCTGAAGATCTCACTATGTTCTCTTGCGTTCCTTTCCATCTAAGTGAAGTCCGTTTGCTTCCAGACCAACCGGGAACTCTATATTGTGTCACATTGCACGCGTTCAACCCCAGTCTACAAAATTGCATTTAACTACAGAAAATTCCACAACGTTCTGTAGCACAAAATTCTGTCCAACAAGGACTCATTCGTTTCCAAAAGAATCTGTAGTTCTCTACTGCATCACATTACACACCATTTCACACCATTCCACATTGTACACCATTCCCCAATATTCCAGCACATTCCTTGGCTTTACATTCGAGGAAATGAGACACCATTCCCTTCCTAACCACTCTAGATACATTTATCATGTCACATTACAGCAAATTCCACTCCATTTCAAAACGTTCTATTGCGTTCCATTCTAGGAATGCTCCATTCGATTCCAAAAAATTCACATACTTCCTATTGTGTCACTTTATATGAAATTCCACTCAATTATGCAAGATCCTGCTGCATTCCCCAAGATTAAAACATGTTCTACAGAGTTCCATTGTGACAGAGTAGGCACCATTCTTTCCCAAACAACCCAGGAAATCTCTGTTGCGTCACATTGCAGCACGTTCCAATCAATGCCACAGCATTGCACTCCATTGTGCAACGAGGCCACCACATTCCATTGCATTCCATTCTGTAAAATAAGTCCCCACAGCTTCCAAACCATTCAGGAAAAGCCTATTGTGTCAATTCACATGCCATTCCATGAGATTCCACAACATTCTACCAATTCCAAACACTCCACTGCGTTGTTTTGCATTCAATTGTTACAAGAAGGCACCGTTCTCGCCAAAATCTCTCAGGAACCCTCTATTGCATCACATTACTTACCGATACACTCCATTTTGAAGCCTTCCACTCTACTGGCAATAGACCACCGCGTTCTATTACATTCAATTCCGCCAAGCAAGGCTTCATTTGCATCCAATTCACTCGGGAACTCTTATTGCGTCACATTACAACGGACTCAACTCCATTCCACAACATTGCATTCCATACCACAACACTAAACCATGTTCTATCACGTTCCATTCTGCAAAATAAGGTTCCACTCTTTTCCCAAACAATGAGTAACCAGCTACCGTGTCACACTAAAACCCATTACACACCACTCCACAACTCTCCACTTCATTTCGCAACAATCCACTGTATTCTTTGCATTCCATTCCTACAATAAGGATCGATCACTTCCAACCCATTAAGGACTGTGTATTGCATCACATCAAATGCCATTCCACTCCATTCTACAATATTCTTTTCCATTCGACTACATTCCACCACGTTCTACTACATTCCATTCCGTCAAATAAGGCTCCATTCTTTTCAAAAACCATGAAGAACACTCTACTGCATGACATTACACATGATTCTAGTCCTCTCAGCAGCATTGCACTCCATTACTGAACATTTCACCATGTTCTATTGAGTTCCATTCCATGACAAAGAGCTCCATTTCCTTCGAGACTACTCAGAAACTCTATATTGTGGCACATTATACGCAATTCTAAACCCGTAGAGAAGATGGCAATTAACACCACAAAACTCCACCGTGTTCTATAGCGCTCCATTCTTTGAAAGAAGGCTCCATTCATGTCCAAAACCAACTATAACGCCCCATTGCATTACATTACACCAAATGACACTCCATTCTACATTTTACACTATTCCCCAATATTTCAGCACATTCATTTGCTATACATTCTGGCAAATGAAGCACCGTTCGTTTCCAAACCACTCTAGAGAGCCTTACTACTTCACATTACAGCCTATTCCACACCATTCCAAAACATGGGCCTCCTTTCCACAACATTCTACCACATTCTATTGCGATCAATTATTCCTAAGAATGATGCATTTCCTTCTAAACAATTCAAGAACATCCTATTGTGTCACTTCAGCTGCGATTCCTCTACCATTGCCAAGATTATCCTCCAGTTCCCAACATATCAACAAGTTCTAGTGAGTTTCATTGTGACAAAGACGGCACCTTTCATATCCAAACAGACCTGGAACTCTTTCTTGTGACACTTTACATCGCGTTCCACTAAATACCACAGCATTGAAGTCCATTGCACAACATTCCACCACATTCCATTACATTACATTCCGTAAAAGAAGGCTCCGTTAATTCCAAACCATTCAGGAGCCGCCTATTGAGGCAATTCATATGCCATTCTGCACGGATCCGCTAGATTTTACTCCACTCGAATATCCCACTATGTTCTGTTGCATCCATTGTTCAAGAGAAGGCATCACTCTCTACAAAAACTCTGAGGGATCGTCCATTGCATCACATTACACCCCATTGCACTCCACTTCACAGTCTTAAACTCTTTTCCGCAACGTTCCACCACGTACTATTGCGCTCGATTCGGTCAAGCAATGCTGCATTCGCTTCCAAATCACTCTGGAACCCTTTATTGCGTCACATTACAACCGATTCAAGTCCATTGCAAAACATGGCAGCCATATCGCAAAACTCCACCGTGTTCTGCCTCGTACCATTCTGCCAAAGAAGGCTCCACTCTTCTCCAGAACAATCAGGAACAGTCTATTGCATCACATCACACCCCATTACAGTCCATTCCACAACCCTGAACTTCATTTCTCAAAATTCCACGGTATTCTTTTACATTCCATTCCTACAAAAACGGCTCAATTCACTTCCAACCTATTATGGTCTGTCTATTGCATCACATCAAACGCCATTGATCTTCATTCTACAAGATTCGACTCCTTTCCACTACATTCCACCACGTCCTTTTGCATTCCATTCTGACAAATAAGGTCCATTCTTTACAAAACAATCAGAAACACTGTAGTGCGTCTTTTCACAGATGATTCCATTGCATTTCACAGCATTTCACTTAATTGCTGAAGATCTCACTATGTTCTCTTGCGTTCCTTTCCATCTAAGTGAAGTCCGTTTGCTTCCAGACCAACCGGGAACTCTATATTGTGTCACATTGCACGCGTTCAACCCCAGTCTACAAAATTGCATTTAACTACAGAAAATTCCACAACGTTCTGTAGCACAAAATTCTGTCCAACAAGGACCCATTCGTTTCCAAAAGAATCTGTAGTTCTCTACTGCATCACATTACACACCATTTCACACCATTCCACATTGTACACCATTCCCCAATATTCCAGCACATTCCTTGGCTTTACATTCGAGGAAATGAGACACCATTCCCTTCCTAACCACTCTAGATACATTTATCATGTCACATTACAGCAAATTCCACTCCATTCCAAAACGTTCTATTGCGTTCCATTCTAGGAATGCTCCATTCGATTCCAAAAAATTCACATACTTCCTATTGTGTCACTTTATATGAAATTCCACTCAATTATGCAAGATCCTGCTGCATTCCCCAAGATTAAAACATGTTCTACAGAGTTCCATTGTGACAGAGTAGGCACCATTCTTTCCCAAACAACCCAGGAAATCTCTGTTGCGTCACATTGCAGCACGTTCCAATCAATGCCACAGCATTGCACTCCATTGTGCAACGAGGCCACCACATTCCATTGCATTCCATTCTGTAAAATAAGTCCCCACAGCTTCCAAACCATTCAGGAAAAGCCTATTGTGTCAATTCACATGCCATTCCATGAGATTCCACAACATTCTACCAATTCCAAACACTCCACTGCGTTGTTTTGCATTCAATTGTTACAAGAAGGCACCGTTCTCGCCAAAATCTCTCAGGAACCCTCTATTGCATCACATTACTTACCGATACACTCCATTTTGAAGCCTTCCACTCTACTGGCAATAGACCACCGCGTTCTATTACATTCAATTCCGCCAAGCAAGGCTTCATTTGCATCCAATTCACTCGGGAACTCTTATTGCGTCACATTACAACGGACTCAACTCCATTCCACAACATTGCATTCCATACCACAACACTAAACCATGTTCTATCACGTTCCATTCTGCAAAATAAGGTTCCACTCTTTTCCCAAACAATGAGTAACCAGCTACCGTGTCACACTAAAACCCATTACACACCACTCCACAACTCTCCACTTCATTTCGCAACAATCCACTGTATTCTTTGCATTCCATTCCTACAATAAGGATCGATCACTTCCAACCCATTAAGGACTGTGTATTGCATCACATCAAATGCCATTCCACTCCATTCTACAATATTCTTTTCCATTCGACTACATTCCACCACGTTCTACTACATTCCATTCCGTCAAATAAGGCTCCATTCTTTTCAAAAACCATGAAGAACACTCTACTGCATGACATTACACATGATTCTAGTCCTCTCAGCAGCATTGCACTCCATTACTGAACATTTCACCATGTTCTATTGAGTTCCATTCCATGACAAAGAGCTCCATTTCCTTCGAGACTACTCAGAAACTCTATATTGTGGCACATTATACGCAATTCTAAACCCGTAGAGAAGATGGCAATTAACACCACAAAACTCCACCGTGTTCTATAGCGCTCCATTCTTTGAAAGAAGGCTCCATTCATGTCCAAAACCAACTATAACGCCCCATTGCATTACATTACACCAAATGACACTCCATTCTACATTTTACACTATTCCCCAATATTTCAGCACATTCATTTGCTATACATTCTGGCAAATGAAGCACCGTTCGTTTCCAAACCACTCTAGAGAGCCTTACTACTTCACATTACAGCCTATTCCACACCATTCCAAAACATGGGCCTCCTTTCCACAACATTCTACCACATTCTATTGCGATCAATTATTCCTAAGAATGATGCATTTCCTTCTAAACAATTCAAGAACATCCTATTGTGTCACTTCAGCTGCGATTCCTCTACCATTGCCAAGATTATCCTCCAGTTCCCAACATATCAACAAGTTCTAGTGAGTTTCATTGTGACAAAGACGGCACCTTTCATATCCAAACAGACCTGGAACTCTTTCTTGTGACACTTTACATCGCGTTCCACTAAATACCACAGCATTGAAGTCCATTGCACAACATTCCACCACATTCCATTACATTACATTCCGTAAAAGAAGGCTCCGTTAATTCCAAACCATTCAGGAGCCGCCTATTGAGGCAATTCACATGCCATTCTGCACGGATCCGCTAGATTTTACTCCACTCGAATATCCCACTATGTTCTGTTGCATCCATTGTTCAAGAGAAGGCATCACTCTCTACAAAAACTCTGAGGGATCGTCCATTGCATCACATTACACCCCATTGCACTCCACTTCACAGTCTTAAACTCTTTTCCGCAACGTTCCACCACGTACTATTGCGCTCGATTCGGTCAAGCAATGCTGCATTCGCTTCCAAATCACTCTGGAACCCTTTATTGCGTCACATTACAACCGATTCAAGTCCATTGCAAAACATGGCAGCCATATCGCAAAACTCCACCGTGTTCTGCCTCGTACCATTCTGCCAAAGAAGGCTCCACTCTTCTCCAGAACAATCAGGAACAGTCTATTGCATCACATCACACCCCATTACAGTCCATTCCACAACCCTGAACTTCATTTCTCAAAATTCCACGGTATTCTTTTACATTCCATTCCTACAAAAACGGCTCAATTCACTTCCAACCTATTAGGGTCTGTCTATTGCATCACATCAAACGCCATTGATCTTCATTCTACAAGATTCGACTCCTTTCCACTACATTCCACCACGTCCTTTTGCATTCCATTCTGACAAATAAGGTCCATTCTTTACAAAACAATCAGAAACACTGTAGTGCGTCTTTTCACAGATGATTCCATTGCATTTCACAGCAATTCACTTAATTGCTGAAGATCTCACTATGTTCTCTTGCGTTCCTTTCCATCTAAGTGAAGTCCGTTTGCTTCCAGACCAACCGGGAACTCTATATTGTGTCACATTGCACGCGTTCATCCCCAGTCTACAAAATTGCATTTAACTACAGAAAATTCCACAACGTTCTGTAGCACAAAATTCTGTCCAACAAGGACCCATTCGTTTCCAAAAGAATCTGTAGTTCTCTACTGCATCACATTACACACCATTTCACACCATTCCACATTGTACACCATTCCCCAATATTCCAGCACATTCCTTGGCTTTACATTCGAGGAAATGAGACACCATTCCCTTCCTAACCACTCTAGATACATTTATCATGTCACATTACAGCAAATTCCACTCCATTCCAAAACGTTCTATTGCGTTCCATTCTAGGAATGCTCCATTCGATTCCAAAAAATTCACATACTTCCTATTGTGTCACTTTATATGAAATTCCACTCAATTATGCAAGATCCTGCTGCATTCCCCAAGATTAAAACATGTTCTACAGAGTTCCATTGTGACAGAGTAGGCACCATTCTTTCCCAAACAACCCAGGAAATCTCTGTTGCGTCACATTGCAGCACGTTCCAATCAATGCCACAGCATTGCACTCCATTGTGCAACGAGGCCACCACATTCCATTGCATTCCATTCTGTAAAATAAGTCCCCACAGCTTCCAAACCATTCAGGAAAAGCCTATTGTGTCAATTCACATGCCATTCCATGAGATTCCACAACATTCTACCAATTCCAAACACTCCACTGCGTTGTTTTGCATTCAATTGTTACAAGAAGGCACCGTTCTCGCCAAAATCTCTCAGGAACCCTCTATTGCATCACATTACTTACCGATACACTCCATTTTGAAGCCTTCCACTCTACTGGCAATAGACCACCGCGTTCTATTACATTCAATTCCGCCAAGCAAGGCTTCATTTGCATCCAATTCACTCGGGAACTCTTATTGCGTCACATTACAACGGACTCAACTCCATTCCACAACATTGCATTCCATACCACAACACTAAACCATGTTCTATCACGTTCCATTCTGCAAAATAAGGTTCCACTCTTTTCCCAAACAATGAGTAACCAGCTACCGTGTCACACTAAAACCCATTACACACCACTCCACAACTCTCCACTTCATTTCGCAACAATCCACTGTATTCTTTGCATTCCATTCCTACAATAAGGATCGATCACTTCCAACCCATTAAGGACTGTGTATTGCATCACATCAAATGCCATTCCACTCCATTCTACAATATTCTTTTCCATTCGACTACATTCCACCACGTTCTACTACATTCCATTCCGTCAAATAAGGCTCCATTCTTTTCAAAAACCATGAAGAACACTCTACTGCATGACATTACACATGATTCTAGTCCTCTCAGCAGCATTGCACTCCATTACTGAACATTTCACCATGTTCTATTGAGTTCCATTCCATGACAAAGAGCTCCATTTCCTTCGAGACTACTCAGAAACTCTATATTGTGGCACATTATACGCAATTCTAAACCCGTAGAGAAGATGGCAATTAACACCACAAAACTCCACCGTGTTCTATAGCGCTCCATTCTTTGAAAGAAGGCTCCATTCATGTCCAAAACCAACTATAACGCCCCATTGCATTACATTACACCAAATGACACTCCATTCTACATTTTACACTATTCCCCAATATTTCAGCACATTCATTTGCTATACATTCTGGCAAATGAAGCACCGTTCGTTTCCAAACCACTCTAGAGAGCCTTACTACTTCACATTACAGCCTATTCCACACCATTCCAAAACATGGGCCTCCTTTCCACAACATTCTACCACATTCTATTGCGATCAATTATTCCTAAGAATGATGCATTTCCTTCTAAACAATTCAAGAACATCCTATTGTGTCACTTCAGCTGCGATTCCTCTACCATTGCCAAGATTATCCTCCAGTTCCCAACATATCAACAAGTTCTAGTGAGTTTCATTGTGACAAAGACGGCACCTTTCATATCCAAACAGACCTGGAACTCTTTCTTGTGACACTTTACATCGCGTTCCACTAAATACCACAGCATTGAAGTCCATTGCACAACATTCCACCACATTCCATTACATTACATTCCGTAAAAGAAGGCTCCGTTAATTCCAAACCATTCAGGAGCCGCCTATTGAGGCAATTCACATGCCAATCTGCACGGATCCGCTAGATTTTACTCCACTCGAATATCCCACTATGTTCTGTTGCATCCATTGTTCAAGAGAAGGCATCACTCTCTACAAAAACTCTGAGGGATCGTCCATTGCATCACATTACACCCCATTGCACTCCACTTCACAGTCTTAAACTCTTTTCCGCAACGTTCCACCACGTACTATTGCGCTCGATTCGGTCAAGCAATGCTGCATTCGCTTCCAAATCACTCTGGAACCCTTTATTGCGTCACATTACAACCGATTCAAGTCCATTGCAAAACATGGCAGCCATATCGCAAAACTCCACCGTGTTCTGCCTCGTACCATTCTGCCAAAGAAGGCTCCACTCTTCTCCAGAACAATCAGGAACAGTCTATTGCATCACATCACACCCCATTACAGTCCATTCCACAACCCTGAACTTCATTTCTCAAAATTCCACGGTATTCTTTTACATTCCATTCCTACAAAAACGGCTCAATTCACTTCCAACCTATTATGGTCTGTCTATTGCATCACATCAAACGCCATTGATCTTCATTCTACAAGATTCGACTCCTTTCCACTACATTCCACCACGTCCTTTTGCATTCCATTCTGACAAATAAGGTCCATTCTTTACAAAACAATCAGAAACACTGTAGTGCGTCTTTTCACAGATGATTCCATTGCATTTCACAGCATTTCACTTAATTGCTGAAGATCTCACTATGTTCTCTTGCGTTCCTTTCCATCTAAGTGAAGTCCGTTTGCTTCCAGACCAACCGGGAACTCTATATTGTGTCACATTGCACGCGTTCAACCCCAGTCTACAAAATTGCATTTAACTACAGAAAATTCCACAACGTTCTGTAGCACAAAATTCTGTCCAACAAGGACCCATTCGTTTCCAAAAGAATCTGTAGTTCTCTACTGCATCACATTACACACCATTTCACACCATTCCACATTGTACACCATTCCCCAATATTCCAGCACATTCCTTGGCTTTACATTCGAGGAAATGAGACACCATTCCCTTCCTAACCACTCTAGATACATTTATCATGTCACATTACAGCAAATTCCACTCCATTCCAAAACGTTCTATTGCGTTCCATTCTAGGAATGCTCCATTCGATTCCAAAAAATTCACATACTTCCTATTGTGTCACTTTATATGAAATTCCACTCAATTATGCAAGATCCTGCTGCATTCCCCAAGATTAAAACATGTTCTACAGAGTTCCATTGTGACAGAGTAGGCACCATTCTTTCCCAAACAACCCAGGAAATCTCTGTTGCGTCACATTGCAGCACGTTCCAATCAATGCCACAGCATTGCACTCCATTGTGCAACGAGGCCACCACATTCCATTGCATTCCATTCTGTAAAATAAGTCCCCACAGCTTCCAAACCATTCAGGAAAAGCCTATTGTGTCAATTCACATGCCATTCCATGAGATTCCACAACATTCTACCAATTCCAAACACTCCACTGCGTTGTTTTGCATTCAATTGTTACAAGAAGGCACCGTTCTCGCCAAAATCTCTCAGGAACCCTCTATTGCATCACATTACTTACCGATACACTCCATTTTGAAGCCTTCCACTCTACTGGCAATAGACCACCGCGTTCTATTACATTCAATTCCGCCAAGCAAGGCTTCATTTGCATCCAATTCACTCGGGAACTCTTATTGCGTCACATTACAACGGACTCAACTCCATTCCACAACATTGCATTCCATACCACAACACTAAACCATGTTCTATCACGTTCCATTCTGCAAAATAAGGTTCCACTCTTTTCCCAAACAATGAGTAACCAGCTACCGTGTCACACTAAAACCCATTACACACCACTCCACAACTCTCCACTTCATTTCGCAACAATCCACTGTATTCTTTGCATTCCATTCCTACAATAAGGATCGATCACTTCCAACCCATTAAGGACTGTGTATTGCATCACATCAAATGCCATTCCACTCCATTCTACAATATTCTTTTCCATTCGACTACATTCCACCACGTTCTACTACATTCCATTCCGTCAAATAAGGCTCCATTCTTTTCAAAAACCATGAAGAACACTCTACTGCATGACATTACACATGATTCTAGTCCTCTCAGCAGCATTGCACTCCATTACTGAACATTTCACCATGTTCTATTGAGTTCCATTCCATGACAAAGAGCTCCATTTCCTTCGAGACTACTCAGAAACTCTATATTGTGGCACATTATACGCAATTCTAAACCCGTAGAGAAGATGGCAATTAACACCACAAAACTCCACCGTGTTCTATAGCGCTCCATTCTTTGAAAGAAGGCTCCATTCATGTCCAAAACCAACTATAACGCCCCATTGCATTACATTACACCAAATGACACTCCATTCTACATTTTACACTATTCCCCAATATTTCAGCACATTCATTTGCTATACATTCTGGCAAATGAAGCACCGTTCGTTTCCAAACCACTCTAGAGAGCCTTACTACTTCACATTACAGCCTATTCCACACCATTCCAAAACATGGGCCTCCTTTCCACAACATTCTACCACATTCTATTGCGATCAATTATTCCTAAGAATGATGCATTTCCTTCTAAACAATTCAAGAACATCCTATTGTGTCACTTCAGCTGCGATTCCTCTACCATTGCAAAGATTATCCTCCAGTTCCCAACATATCAACAAGTTCTAGTGAGTTTCATTGTGACAAAGACGGCACCTTTCATATCCAAACAGACCTGGAACTCTTTCTTGTGACACTTTACATCGCGTTCCACTAAATACCACAGCATTGAAGTCCATTGCACAACATTCCACCACATTCCATTACATTACATTCTGTAAAAGAAGGCTCCGTTAATTCCAAACCATTCAGGAGCCGCCTATTGAGGCAATTCACATGCCATTCTGCACGGATCCGCTAGATTTTACTCCACTCGAATATCCCACTATGTTCTGTTGCATCCATTGTTCAAGAGAAGGCATCACTCTCTACAAAAACTCTGAGGGATCGTCCATTGCATCACATTACACCCCATTGCACTCCACTTCACAGTCTTAAACTCTTTTCCGCAACGTTCCACCACGTACTATTGCGCTCGATTCGGTCAAGCAATGCTGCATTCGCTTCCAAATCACTCTGGAACCCTTTATTGCGTCACATTACAACCGATTCAAGTCCATTGCAAAACATGGCAGCCATATCGCAAAACTCCACCGTGTTCTGCCTCGTACCATTCTGCCAAAGAAGGCTCCACTCTTCTCCAGAACAATCAGGAACAGTCTATTGCATCACATCACACCCCATTACAGTCCATTCCACAACCCTGAACTTCATTTCTCAAAATTCCACGGTATTCTTTTACATTCCATTCCTACAAAAACGGCTCAATTCACTTCCAACCTATTATGGTCTGTCTATTGCATCACATCAAACGCCATTGATCTTCATTCTACAAGATTCGACTCCTTTCCACTACATTCCACCACGTCCTTTTGCATTCCATTCTGACAAATAAGGTCCATTCTTTACAAAACAATCAGAAACACTGTAGTGCGTCTTTTCACAGATGATTCCATTGCATTTCACAGCAATTCACTTAATTGCTGAAGATCTCACTATGTTCTCTTGCGTTCCTTTCCATCTAAGTGAAGTCCGTTTGCTTCCAGACCAACCGGGAACTCTATATTGTGTCACATTGCACGCGTTCATCCCCAGTCTACAAAATTGCATTTAACTACAGAAAATTCCACAACGTTCTGTAGCACAAAATTCTGTCCAACAAGGACCCATTCGTTTCCAAAAGAATCTGTAGTTCTCTACTGCATCACATTACACACCATTTCACACCATTCCACATTGTACACCATTCCCCAATATTCCAGCACATTCCTTGGCTTTACATTCGAGGAAATGAGACACCATTCCCTTCCTAACCACTCTAGATACATTTATCATGTCACATTACAGCAAATTCCACTCCATTCCAAAACGTTCTATTGCGTTCCATTCTAGGAATGCTCCATTCGATTCCAAAAAATTCACATACTTCCTATTGTGTCACTTTATATGAAATTCCACTCAATTATGCAAGATCCTGCTGCATTCCCCAAGATTAAAACATGTTCTACAGAGTTCCATTGTGACAGAGTAGGCACCATTCTTTCCCAAACAACCCAGGAAATCTCTGTTGCGTCACATTGCAGCACGTTCCAATCAATGCCACAGCATTGCACTCCATTGTGCAACGAGGCCACCACATTCCATTGCATTCCATTCTGTAAAATAAGTCCCCACAGCTTCCAAACCATTCAGGAAAAGCCTATTGTGTCAATTCACATGCCATTCCATGAGATTCCACAACATTCTACCAATTCCAAACACTCCACTGCGTTGTTTTGCATTCAATTGTTACAAGAAGGCACCGTTCTCGCCAAAATCTCTCAGGAACCCTCTATTGCATCACATTACTTACCGATACACTCCATTTTGAAGCCTTCCACTCTACTGGCAATAGACCACCGCGTTCTATTACATTCAATTCCGCCAAGCAAGGCTTCATTTGCATCCAATTCACTCGGGAACTCTTATTGCGTCACATTACAACGGACTCAACTCCATTCCACAACATTGCATTCCATACCACAACACTAAACCATGTTCTATCACGTTCCATTCTGCAAAATAAGGTTCCACTCTTTTCCCAAACAATGAGTAACCAGCTACCGTGTCACACTAAAACCCATTACACACCACTCCACAACTCTCCACTTCATTTCGCAACAATCCACTGTATTCTTTGCATTCCATTCCTACAATAAGGATCGATCACTTCCAACCCATTAAGGACTGTGTATTGCATCACATCAAATGCCATTCCACTCCATTCTACAATATTCTTTTCCATTCGACTACATTCCACCACGTTCTACTACATTCCATTCCGTCAAATAAGGCTCCATTCTTTTCAAAAACCATGAAGAACACTCTACTGCATGACATTACACATGATTCTAGTCCTCTCAGCAGCATTGCACTCCATTACTGAACATTTCACCATGTTCTATTGAGTTCCATTCCATGACAAAGAGCTCCATTTCCTTCGAGACTACTCAGAAACTCTATATTGTGGCACATTATACGCAATTCTAAACCCGTAGAGAAGATGGCAATTAACACCACAAAACTCCACCGTGTTCTATAGCGCTCCATTCTTTGAAAGAAGGCTCCATTCATGTCCAAAACCAACTATAACGCCCCATTGCATTACATTACACCAAATGACACTCCATTCTACATTTTACACTATTCCCCAATATTTCAGCACATTCATTTGCTATACATTCTGGCAAATGAAGCACCGTTCGTTTCCAAACCACTCTAGAGAGCCTTACTACTTCACATTACAGCCTATTCCACACCATTCCAAAACATGGGCCTCCTTTCCACAACATTCTACCACATTCTATTGCGATCAATTATTCCTAAGAATGATGCATTTCCTTCTAAACAATTCAAGAACATCCTATTGTGTCACTTCAGCTGCGATTCCTCTACCATTGCCAAGATTATCCTCCAGTTCCCAACATATCAACAAGTTCTAGTGAGTTTCATTGTGACAAAGACGGCACCTTTCATATCCAAACAGACCTGGAACTCTTTCTTGTGACACTTTACATCGCGTTCCACTAAATACCACAGCATTGAAGTCCATTGCACAACATTCCACCACATTCCATTACATTACATTCCGTAAAAGAAGGCTCCGTTAATTCCAAACCATTCAGGAGCCGCCTATTGAGGCAATTCACATGCCATTCTGCACGGATCCGCTAGATTTTACTCCACTCGAATATCCCACTATGTTCTGTTGCATCCATTGTTCAAGAGAAGGCATCACTCTCTACAAAAACTCTGAGGGATCGTCCATTGCATCACATTACACCCCATTGCACTCCACTTCACAGTCTTAAACTCTTTTCCGCAACGTTCCACCACGTACTATTGCGCTCCATTCGGTCAAGCAATGCTGCATTCGCTTCCAAATCACTCTGGAACCCTTTATTGCGTCACATTACAACCGATTCAAGTCCATTGCAAAACATGGCAGCCATATCGCAAAACTCCACCGTGTTCTGCCTCGTACCATTCTGCCAAAGAAGGCTCCACTCTTCTCCAGAACAATCAGGAACAGTCTATTGCATCACATCACACCCCATTACAGTCCATTCCACAACCCTGAACTTCATTTCTCAAAATTCCACGGTATTCTTTTACATTCCATTCCTACAAAAACGGCTCAATTCACTTCCAACCTATTATGGTCTGTCTATTGCATCACATCAAACGCCATTGATCTTCATTCTACAAGATTCGACTCCTTTCCACTACATTCCACCACGTCCTTTTGCATTCCATTCTGACAAATAAGGTCCATTCTTTACAAAACAATCAGAAACACTGTAGTGCGTCTTTTCACAGATGATTCCATTGCATTTCACAGCAATTCACTTAATTGCTGAAGATCTCACTATGTTCTCTTGCGTTCCTTTCCATCTAAGTGAAGTCCGTTTGCTTCCAGACCAACCGGGAACTCTATATTGTGTCACATTGCACGCGTTCAACCCCAGTCTACAAAATTGCATTTAACTACAGAAAATTCCACAACGTTCTGTAGCACAAAATTCTGTCCAACAAGGACCCATTCGTTTCCAAAAGAATCTGTAGTTCTCTACTGCATCACATTACACACCATTTCACACCATTCCACATTGTACACCATTCCCCAATATTCCAGCACATTCCTTGGCTTTACATTCGAGGAAATGAGACACCATTCCCTTCCTAACCACTCTAGATACATTTATCATGTCACATTACAGCAAATTCCACTCCATTCCAAAACGTTCTATTGCGTTCCATTCTAGGAATGCTCCATTCGATTCCAAAAAATTCACATACTTCCTATTGTGTCACTTTATATGAAATTCCACTCAATTATGCAAGATCCTGCTGCATTCCCCAAGATTAAAACATGTTCTACAGAGTTCCATTGTGACAGAGTAGGCACCATTCTTTCCCAAACAACCCAGGAAATCTCTGTTGCGTCACATTGCAGCACGTTCCAATCAATGCCACAGCATTGCACTCCATTGTGCAACGAGGCCACCACATTCCATTGCATTCCATTCTGTAAAATAAGTCCCCACAGCTTCCAAACCATTCAGGAAAAGCCTATTGTGTCAATTCACATGCCATTCCATGAGATTCCACAACATTCTACCAATTCCAAACACTCCACTGCGTTGTTTTGCATTCAATTGTTACAAGAAGGCACCGTTCTCGCCAAAATCTCTCAGGAACCCTCTATTGCATCACATTACTTACCGATACACTCCATTTTGAAGCCTTCCACTCTACTGGCAATAGACCACCGCGTTCTATTACATTCAATTCCGCCAAGCAAGGCTTCATTTGCATCCAATTCACTCGGGAACTCTTATTGCGTCACATTACAACGGACTCAACTCCATTCCACAACATTGCATTCCATACCACAACACTAAACCATGTTCTATCACGTTCCATTCTGCAAAATAAGGTTCCACTCTTTTCCCAAACAATGAGTAACCAGCTACCGTGTCACACTAAAACCCATTACACACCACTCCACAACTCTCCACTTCATTTCGCAACAATCCACTGTATTCTTTGCATTCCATTCCTACAATAAGGATCGATCACTTCCAACCCATTAAGGACTGTGTATTGCATCACATCAAATGCCATTCCACTCCATTCTACAATATTCTTTTCCATTCGACTACATTCCACCACGTTCTACTACATTCCATTCCGTCAAATAAGGCTCCATTCTTTTCAAAAACCATGAAGAACACTCTACTGCATGACATTACACATGATTCTAGTCCTCTCAGCAGCATTGCACTCCATTACTGAACATTTCACCATGTTCTATTGAGTTCCATTCCATGACAAAGAGCTCCATTTCCTTCGAGACTACTCAGAAACTCTATATTGTGGCACATTATACGCAATTCTAAACCTGTAGAGAAGATGGCAATTAACACCACAAAACTCCACCGTGTTCTATAGCGCTCCATTCTTTGAAAGAAGGCTCCATTCATGTCCAAAACCAACTATAACGCCCCATTGCATTACATTACACCAAATGACACTCCATTCTACATTTTACACTATTCCCCAATATTTCAGCACATTCATTTGCTATACATTCTGGCAAATGAAGCACCGTTCGTTTCCAAACCACTCTAGAGAGCCTTACTACTTCACATTACAGCCTATTCCACACCATTCCAAAACATGGGCCTCCTTTCCACAACATTCTACCACATTCTATTGCGATCAATTATTCCTAAGAATGATGCATTTCCTTCTAACAATTCAAGAACATCCTATTGTGTCACTTCAGCTGCGATTCCTCTACCATTGCCAAGATTATCCTCCAGTTCCCAACATATCAACAAGTTCTAGTGAGTTTCATTGTGACAAAGACGGCACCTTTCTTATCCAAACAGACCTGGAACTCTGTCTTGTGACACTTTACATCGCGTTCCACTAAATACCACAGCATTGAAGTCCATTGCACAACATTCCACCACATTCCATTACATTACATTCCGTAAAAGAAGGCTCCGTTAATTCCAAACCACTCAGGAGCCGCCTATTGAGGCAATTCACATGCCATTCTGCACGGATCCGCTAGATTTTACTCCACTCGAATATCCCACTATGTTCTGTTGCATCCATTGTTCAAGAGAAGGCATCACTCTCTACAAAAACTCTGAGGGATCGTCCATTGCATCACATTACACCCCATTGCACTCCACTTCACAGTCTTAAACTCTTTTCCGCAACGTTCCACCACGTACTATTGCGCTCGATTCGGTCAAGCAATGCTGCATTCGCTTCCAAATCACTCTGGAACCCTTTATTGCGTCACATTACAACCGATTCAAGTCCATTGCAAAACATGGCAGCCATATCGCAAAACTCCACCGTGTTCTGCCTCGTACCATTCTGCCAAAGAAGGCTCCACTCTTCTCCAGAACAATCAGGAACAGTCTATTGCATCACATCACACCCCATTACAGTCCATTCCACAACCCTGAACTTCATTTCTCAAAATTCCACGGTATTCTTTTACATTCCATTCCTACAAAAACGGCTCAATTCACTTCCAACCTATTATGGTCTGTCTATTGCATCACATCAAACGCCATTGATCTTCATTCTACAAGATTCGACTCCTTTCCACTACATTCCACCACGTCCTTTTGCATTCCATTCTGACAAATAAGGTCCATTCTTTACAAAACAATCAGAAACACTGTAGTGCGTCTTTTCACAGATGATTCCATTGCATTTCACAGCAATTCACTTAATTGCTGAAGATCTCACTATGTTCTCTTGCGTTCCTTTCCATCTAAGTGAAGTCCGTTTGCTTCCAGACCAACCGGGAACTCTATATTGTGTCACATTGCACGCGTTCAACCCCAGTCTACAAAATTGCATTTAACTACAGAAAATTCCACAACGTTCTGTAGCACAAAATTCTGTCCAACAAGGACCCATTCGTTTCCAAAAGAATCTGTAGTTCTCTACTGCATCACATTACACACCATTTCACACCATTCCACATTGTACACCATTCCCCAATATTCCAGCACATTCCTTGGCTTTACATTCGAGGAAATGAGACACCATTCCCTTCCTAACCACTCTAGATACATTTATCATGTCACATTACAGCAAATTCCACTCCATTCCAAAACGTTCTATTGCGTTCCATTCTAGGAATGCTCCATTCGATTCCAAAAAATTCACATACTTCCTATTGTGTCACTTTATATGAAATTCCACTCAATTATGCAAGATCCTGCTGCATTCCCCAAGATTAAAACATGTTCTACAGAGTTCCATTGTGACAGAGTAGGCACCATTCTTTCCCAAACAACCCAGGAAATCTCTGTTGCGTCACATTGCAGCACGTTCCAATCAATGCCACAGCATTGCACTCCATTGTGCAACGAGGCCACCACATTCCATTGCATTCCATTCTGTAAAATAAGTCCCCACAGCTTCCAAACCATTCAGGAAAAGCCTATTGTGTCAATTCACATGCCATTCCATGAGATTCCACAACATTCTACCAATTCCAAACACTCCACTGCGTTGTTTTGCATTCAATTGTTACAAGAAGGCACCGTTCTCGCCAAAATCTCTCAGGAACCCTCTATTGCATCACATTACTTACCGATACACTCCATTTTGAAGCCTTCCACTCTACTGGCAATAGACCACCGCGTTCTATTACATTCAATTCCGCCAAGCAAGGCTTCATTTGCATCCAATTCACTCGGGAACTCTTATTGCGTCACATTACAACGGACTCAACTCCATTCCACAACATTGCATTCCATACCACAACACTAAACCATGTTCTATCACGTTCCATTCTGCAAAATAAGGTTCCACTCTTTTCCCAAACAATGAGTAACCAGCTACCGTGTCACACTAATACCCATTACACACCACTCCACAACTCTCCACTTCATTTCGCAACAATCCACTGTATTCTTTGCATTCCATTCCTACAATAAGGATCGATCACTTCCAACCCATTAAGGACTGTGTATTGCATCACATCAAATGCCATTCCACTCCATTCTACAATATTCTTTTCCATTCGACTACATTCCACCACGTTCTACTACATTCCATTCCGTCAAATAAGGCTCCATTCTTTTCAAAAACCATGAAGAACACTCTACTGCATGACATTACACATGATTCTAGTCCTCTCAGCAGCATTGCACTCCATTACTGAACATTTCACCATGTTCTATTGAGTTCCATTCCATGACAAAGAGCTCCATTTCCTTCGAGACTACTCAGAAACTCTATATTGTGGCACATTATACGCAATTCTAAACCCGTAGAGAAGATGGCAATTAACACCACAAAACTCCACCGTGTTCTATAGCGCTCCATTCTTTGAAAGAAGGCTCCATTCATGTCCAAAACCAACTATAACGCCCCATTGCATTACATTACACCAAATGACACTCCATTCTACATTTTACACTATTCCCCAATATTTCAGCACATTCATTTGCTATACATTCTGGCAAATGAAGCACCGTTCGTTTCCAAACCACTCTAGAGAGCCTTACTACTTCACATTACAGCCTATTCCACACCATTCCAAAACATGGGCCTCCTTTCCACAACATTCTACCACATTCTATTGCGATCAATTATTCCTAAGAATGATGCATTTCCTTCTAACAATTCAAGAACATCCTATTGTGTCACTTCAGCTGCAATTCCTCTACCATTGCCAAGATTATCCTCCAGTTCCCAACATATCAACAAGTTCTAGTGAGTTTCATTGTGACAAAGACGGCACCTTTCTTATCCAAACAGACCTGGAACTCTGTCTTGTGACACTTTACATCGCGTTCCACTAAATACCACAGCATTGAAGTCCATTGCACAACATTCCACCACATTCCATTACATTACATTCCGTAAAAGAAGGCTCCGTTAATTCCAAACCATTCAGGAGCCGCCTATTGAGGCAATTCACATGCCATTCTGCACGGATCCGCTAGATTTTACTCCACTCGAATATCCCACTATGTTCTGTTGCATCCATTGTTCAAGAGAAGGCATCACTCTCTACAAAAACTCTGAGGGATCGTCCATTGCATCACATTACACCCCATTGCACTCCACTTCACAGTCTTAAACTCTTTTCCGCAACGTTCCACCACGTACTATTGCGCTCCATTCGGTCAAGCAATGCTGCATTCGCTTCCAAATCACTCTGGAACCCTTTATTGCGTCACATTACAACCGATTCAAGTCCATTGCAAAACATGGCAGCCATATCGCAAAACTCCACCGTGTTCTGCCTCGTACCATTCTGCCAAAGAAGGCTCCACTCTTCTCCAGAACAATCAGGAACAGTCTATTGCATCACATCACACCCCATTACAGTCCATTCCACAACCCTGAACTTCATTTCTCAAAATTCCACGGTATTCTTTTACATTCCATTCCTACAAAAACGGCTCAATTCACTTCCAACCTATTATGGTCTGTCTATTGCATCACATCAAACGCCATTGATCTTCATTCTACAAGATTCGACTCCTTTCCACTACATTCCACCACGTCCTTTTGCATTCCATTCTGACAAATAAGGTCCATTCTTTACAAAACAATCAGAAACACTGTAGTGCGTCTTTTCACAGATGATTCCATTGCATTTCACAGCAATTCACTTAATTGCTGAAGATCTCACTATGTTCTCTTGCGTTCCTTTCCATCTAAGTGAAGTCCGTTTGCTTCCAGACCAACCGGGAACTCTATATTGTGTCACATTGCACGCGTTCAACCCCAGTCTACAAAATTGCATTTAACTACAGAAAATTCCACAACGTTCTGTAGCACAAAATTCTGTCCAACAAGGACCCATTCGTTTCCAAAAGAATCTGTAGTTCTCTACTGCATCACATTACACACCATTTCACACCATTCCACATTGTACACCATTCCCCAATATTCCAGCACATTCCTTGGCTTTACATTCGAGGAAATGAGACACCATTCCCTTCCTAACCACTCTAGATACATTTATCATGTCACATTACAGCAAATTCCACTCCATTCCAAAACGTTCTATTGCGTTCCATTCTAGGAATGCTCCATTCGATTCCAAAAAATTCACATACTTCCTATTGTGTCACTTTATATGAAATTCCACTCAATTATGCAAGATCCTGCTGCATTCCCCAAGATTAAAACATGTTCTACAGAGTTCCATTGTGACAGAGTAGGCACCATTCTTTCCCAAACAACCCAGGAAATCTCTGTTGCGTCACATTGCAGCACGTTCCAATCAATGCCACAGCATTGCACTCCATTGTGCAACGAGGCCACCACATTCCATTGCATTCCATTCTGTAAAATAAGTCCCCACAGCTTCCAAACCATTCAGGAAAAGCCTATTGTGTCAATTCACATGCCATTCCATGAGATTCCACAACATTCTACCAATTCCAAACACTCCACTGCGTTGTTTTGCATTCAATTGTTACAAGAAGGCACCGTTCTCGCCAAAATCTCTCAGGAACCCTCTATTGCATCACATTACTTACCGATACACTCCATTTTGAAGCCTTCCACTCTACTGGCAATAGACCACCGCGTTCTATTACATTCAATTCCGCCAAGCAAGGCTTCATTTGCATCCAATTCACTCGGGAACTCTTATTGCGTCACATTACAACGGACTCAACTCCATTCCACAACATTGCATTCCATACCACAACACTAAACCATGTTCTATCACGTTCCATTCTGCAAAATAAGGTTCCACTCTTTTCCCAAACAATGAGTAACCAGCTACCGTGTCACACTAAAACCCATTACACACCACTCCACAACTCTCCACTTCATTTCGCCACAATCCACTGTATTCTTTGCATTCCATTCCTACAATAAGGATCGATCACTTCCAACCCATTAAGGACTGTGTATTGCATCACATCAAATGCCATTCCACTCCATTCTACAATATTCTTTTCCATTCGACTACATTCCACCACGTTCTACTACATTCCATTCCGTCAAATAAGGCTCCATTCTTTTCAAAAACCATGAAGAACACTCTACTGCATGACATTACACATGATTCTAGTCCTCTCAGCAGCATTGCACTCCATTACTGAACATTTCACCATGTTCTATTGAGTTCCATTCCATGACAAAGAGCTCCATTTCCTTCGAGACTACTCAGAAACTCTATATTGTGGCACATTATACGCAATTCTAAACCCGTAGAGAAGATGGCAATTAACACCACAAAACTCCACCGTGTTCTATAGCGCTCCATTCTTTGAAAGAAGGCTCCATTCATGTCCAAAACCAACTATAACGCCCCATTGCATTACATTACACCAAATGACACTCCATTCTACATTTTACACTATTCCCCAATATTTCAGCACATTCATTTGCTATACATTCTGGCAAATGAAGCACCGTTCGTTTCCAAACCACTCTAGAGAGCCTTACTACTTCACATTACAGCCTATTCCACACCATTCCAAAACATGGGCCTCCTTTCCACAACATTCTACCACATTCTATTGCGATCAATTATTCCTAAGAATGATGCATTTCCTTCTAAACAATTCAAGAACATCCTATTGTGTCACTTCAGCTGCGATTCCTCTACCATTGCCAAGATTATCCTCCAGTTCCCAACATATCAACAAGTTCTAGTGAGTTTCATTGTGACAAAGACGGCACCTTTCATATCCAAACAGACCTGGAACTCTTTCTTGTGACACTTTACATCGCGTTCCACTAAATACCACAGCATTGAAGTCCATTGCACAACATTCCACCACATTCCATTACATTACATTCCGTAAAAGAAGGCTCCGTTAATTCCAAACCATTCAGGAGCCGCCTATTGAGGCAATTCACATGCCATTCTGCACGGATCCGCTAGATTTTACTCCACTCGAATATCCCACTATGTTCTGTTGCATCCATTGTTCAAGAGAAGGCATCACTCTCTACAAAAACTCTGAGGGATCGTCCATTGCATCACATTACACCCCATTGCACTCCACTTCACAGTCTTAAACTCTTTTCCGCAACGTTCCACCACGTACTATTGCGCTCGATTCGGTCAAGCAATGCTGCATTCGCTTCCAAATCACTCTGGAACCCTTTATTGCGTCACATTACAACCGATTCAAGTCCATTGCAAAACATGGCAGCCATATCGCAAAACTCCACCGTGTTCTGCCTCGTACCATTCTGCCAAAGAAGGCTCCACTCTTCTCCAGAACAATCAGGAACAGTCT
Organism: Manis pentadactyla; assembly: GCF_030020395.1. Taxonomy (NCBI): domain Eukaryota; kingdom Metazoa; phylum Chordata; class Mammalia; order Pholidota; family Manidae; genus Manis; species Manis pentadactyla. The sequence goes on along the minus strand of NW_026644600.1, from coordinate 176,723 downwards.
ATTGCATCACATCACACCCCATTACAGTCCATTCCACAACCCTGAACTTCATTTCTCAAAATTCCACAGTATTCTTTTACATTCCATTCCTACAAAAACGGCTCAATTCACTTCCAACCTATTATGGTCTGTCTATTGCATCACATCAAACGCCATTGATCTTCATTCTACAAGATTCGACTCCTTTCCACTACATTCCACCACGTCCTTTTGCATTCCATTCTGACAAATAAGGTCCATTCTTTACAAAACAATCAGAAACACTGTAGTGCGTCTTTTCACAGATGATTCCATTGCATTTCACAGCATTTCACTTAATTGCTGAAGATCTCACTATGTTCTCTTGCGTTCCTTTCCATCTAAGTGAAGTCCGTTTGCTTCCAGACCAACCGGGAACTCTATATTGTGTCACATTGCACGCGTTCAACCCCAGTCTACAAAATTGCATTTAACTACAGAAAATTCCACAACGTTCTGTAGCACAAAATTCTGTCCAACAAGGACTCATTCGTTTCCAAAAGAATCTGTAGTTCTCTACTGCATCACATTACACAGCATTTCACACCATTCCACATTGTACACCATTCCCCAATATTCCAGCACATTCCTTGGCTTTACATTCGAGGAAATGAGACACCATTCCCTTCCTAACCACTCTAGATACATTTATCATGTCACATTACAGCAAATTCCACTCCATTCCAAAACGTTCTATTGCGTTCCATTCTAGGAATGCTCCATTCGATTCCAAAAAATTCACATACTTCCTATTGTGTCACTTTATATGAAATTCCACTCAATTATGCAAGATCCTGCTGCATTCCCCAAGATTAAAACATGTTCTACAGAGTTCCATTGTGACAGAGTAGGCACCATTCTTTCCCAAACAACCCAGGAAATCTCTGTTGCGTCACATTGCAGCACGTTCCAATCAATGCCACAGCATTGCACTCCATTGTGCAACGAGGCCACCACATTCCATTGCATTCCATTCTGTAAAATAAGTCCCCACAGCTTCCAAACCATTCAGGAAAAGCCTATTGTGTCAATTCACATGCCATTCCATGAGATTCCACAACATTCTACCAATTCCAAACACTCCACTGCGTTGTTTTGCATTCAATTGTTGCAAGAAGGCACCGTTCTCGCCAAAATCTCTCAGGAACCCTCTATTGCATCACATTACTTACCGATACACTCCATTTTGAAGCCTTCCACTCTACTGGCAATAGACCACCGCGTTCTATTACATTCAATTCCGCCAAGCAAGGCTTCATTTGCATCCAATTCACTCGGGAACTCTTATTGCGTCACATTACAACGGACTCAACTCCATTCCACAACATTGCATTCCATACCACAACACTAAACCATGTTCTATCACGTTCCATTCTGCAAAATAAGGTTCCACTCTTTTCCCAAACAATGAGTAACCAGCTACCGTGTCACACTAAAACCCATTACACACCACTCCACAACTCTCCACTTCATTTCGCAACAATCCACTGTATTCTTTGCATTCCATTCCTACAATAAGGATCGATCACTTCCAACCCATTAAGGACTGTGTATTGCATCACATCAAATGCCATTCCACTCCATTCTACAATATTCTTTTCCATTCGACTACATTCCACCACGTTCTACTACATTCCATTCCGTCAAATAAGGCTCCATTCTTTTCAAAAACCATGAAGAACACTCTACTGCATGACATTACACATGATTCTAGTCCTCTCAGCAGCATTGCACTCCATTACTGAACATTTCACCATGTTCTATTGAGTTCCATTCCATGACAAAGAGCTCCATTTCCTTCGAGACTACTCAGAAACTCTATATTGTGGCACATTATACGCAATTCTAAACCCGTAGAGAAGATGGCAATTAACACCACAAAACTCCACCGTGTTCTATAGCGCTCCATTCTTTGAAAGAAGGCTCCATTCATGTCCAAAACCAACTATAACGCCCCATTGCATTACATTACACCAAATGACACTCCATTCTACATTTTACACTATTCCCCAATATTTCAGCACATTCATTTGCTATACATTCTGGCAAATGAAGCACCGTTCGTTTCCAAACCACTCTAGAGAGCCTTACTACTTCACATTACAGCCTATTCCACACCATTCCAAAACATGGGCCTCCTTTCCACAACATTCTACCACATTCTATTGCGATCAATTATTCCTAAGAATGATGCATTTCCTTCTAAACAATTCAAGAACATCCTATTGTGTCACTTCAGCTGCGATTCCTCTACCATTGCCAAGATTATCCTCCAGTTCCCAACATATCAACAAGTTCTAGTGAGTTTCATTGTGACAAAGACGGCACCTTTCATATCCAAACAGACCTGGAACTCTTTCTTGTGACACTTTACATCGCGTTCCACTAAATACCACAGCATTGAAGTCCATTGCACAACATTCCACCACATTCCATTACATTACATTCCGTAAAAGAAGGCTCCGTTAATTCCAAACCATTCAGGAGCCGCCTATTGAGGCAATTCACATGCCATTCTGCACGGATCCGCTAGATTTTACTCCACTCGAATATCCCACTATGTTCTGTTGCATCCATTGTTCAAGAGAAGGCATCACTCTCTACAAAAACTCTGAGGGATCGTCCATTGCATCACATTACACCCCATTGCACTCCACTTCACAGTCTTAAACTCTTTTCCGCAACGTTCCACCACGTACTATTGCGCTCGATTCGGTCAAGCAATGCTGCATTCGCTTCCAAATCACTCTGGAACCCTTTATTGCGTCACATTACAACCGATTCAAGTCCATTGCAAAACATGGCAGCCATATCGCAAAACTCCACCGTGTTCTGCCTCGTACCATTCTGCCAAAGAAGGCTCCACTCTTCTCCAGAACAATCAGGAACAGTCTATTGCATCACATCACACCCCATTACAGTCCATTCCACAACCCTGAACTTCATTTCTCAAAATTCCACAGTATTCTTTTACATTCCATTCCTACAAAAACGGCTCAATTCACTTCCAACCTATTATGGTCTGTCTATTGCATCACATCAAACGCCATTGATCTTCATTCTACAAGATTCGACTCCTTTCCACTACATTCCACCACGTCCTTTTGCATTCCATTCTGACAAATAAGGTCCATTCTTTACAAAACAATCAGAAACACTGTAGTGCGTCTTTTCACAGATGATTCCATTGCATTTCACAGCATTTCACTTAATTGCTGAAGATCTCACTATGTTCTCTTGCGTTCCTTTCCATCTAAGTGAAGTCCGTTTGCTTCCAGACCAACCGGGAACTCTATATTGTGTCACATTGCACGCGTTCAACCCCAGTCTACAAAATTGCATTTAACTACAGAAAATTCCACAACGTTCTGTAGCACAAAATTCTGTCCAACAAGGACTCATTCGTTTCCAAAAGAATCTGTAGTTCTCTACTGCATCACATTACACAGCATTTCACACCATTCCACATTGTACACCATTCCCCAATATTCCAGCACATTCCTTGGCTTTACATTCGAGGAAATGAGACACCATTCCCTTCCTAACCACTCTAGATACATTTATCATGTCACATTACAGCAAATTCCACTCCATTCCAAAACGTTCTATTGCGTTCCATTCTAGGAATGCTCCATTCGATTCCAAAAAATTCACATACTTCCTATTGTGTCACTTTATATGAAATTCCACTCAATTATGCAAGATCCTGCTGCATTCCCCAAGATTAAAACATGTTCTACAGAGTTCCATTGTGACAGAGTAGGCACCATTCTTTCCCAAACAACCCAGGAAATCTCTGTTGCGTCACATTGCAGCACGTTCCAATCAATGCCACAGCATTGCACTCCATTGTGCAACGAGGCCACCACATTCCATTGCATTCCATTCTGTAAAATAAGTCCCCACAGCTTCCAAACCATTCAGGAAAAGCCTATTGTGTCAATTCACATGCCATTCCATGAGATTCCACAACATTCTACCAATTCCAAACACTCCACTGCGTTGTTTTGCATTCAATTGTTGCAAGAAGGCACCGTTCTCGCCAAAATCTCTCAGGAACCCTCTATTGCATCACATTACTTACCGATACACTCCATTTTGAAGCCTTCCACTCTACTGGCAATAGACCACCGCGTTCTATTACATTCAATTCCGCCAAGCAAGGCTTCATTTGCATCCAATTCACTCGGGAACTCTTATTGCGTCACATTACAACGGACTCAACTCCATTCCACAACATTGCATTCCATACCACAACACTAAACCATGTTCTATCACGTTCCATTCTGCAAAATAAGGTTCCACTCTTTTCCCAAACAATGAGTAACCAGCTACCGTGTCACACTAAAACCCATTACACACCACTCCACAACTCTCCACTTCATTTCGCAACAATCCACTGTATTCTTTGCATTCCATTCCTACAATAAGGATCGATCACTTCCAACCCATTAAGGACTGTGTATTGCATCACATCAAATGCCATTCCACTCCATTCTACAATATTCTTTTCCATTCGACTACATTCCACCACGTTCTACTACATTCCATTCCGTCAAATAAGGCTCCATTCTTTTCAAAAACCATGAAGAACACTCTACTGCATGACATTACACGATTCTAGTCCTCTCAGCAGCATTGCACTCCATTACTGAACATTTCACCATGTTCTATTGAGTTCCATTCCATGACAAAGAGCTCCATTTCCTTCGAGACTACTCAGAAACTCTATATTGTGGCACATTATACGCAATTCTAAACCCGTAGAGAAGATGGCAATTAACACCACAAAACTCCACCGTGTTCTATAGCGCTCCATTCTTTGAAAGAAGGCTCCATTCATGTCCAAAACCAACTATAACGCCCCATTGCATTACATTACACCAAATGACACTCCATTCTACATTTTACACTATTCCCCAATATTTCAGCACATTCATTTGCTATACATTCTGGCAAATGAAGCACCGTTCGTTTCCAAACCACTCTAGAGAGCCTTACTACTTCACATTACAGCCTATTCCACACCATTCCAAAACATGGGCCTCCTTTCCACAACATTCTACCACATTCTATTGCGATCAATTGTTCCTAAGAATGATGCATTTCCTTCTAAACAATTCAAGAACATCCTATTGTGTCACTTCAGCTGCGATTCCTCTACCATTGCCAAGATTATCCTCCAGTTCCCAACATATCAACAAGTTCTAGTGAGTTTCATTGTGACAAAGACGGCACCTTTCATATCCAAACAGACCTGGAACTCTTTCTTGTGACACTTTACATCGCGTTCCACTAAATACCACAGCATTGAAGTCCATTGCACAACATTCCACCACATTCCATTACATTACATTCCGTAAAAGAAGGCTCCGTTAATTCCAAACCATTCAGGAGCCGCCTATTGAGGCAATTCACATGCCATTCTGCACGGATCCGCTAGATTTTACTCCACTCGAATATCCCACTATGTTCTGTTGCATCCATTGTTCAAGAGAAGGCATCACTCTCTACAAAAACTCTGAGGGATCGTCCATTGCATCACATTACACCCCATTGCACTCCACTTCACAGTCTTAAACTCTTTTCCGCAACGTTCCACCACGTACTATTGCGCTCGATTCGGTCAAGCAATGCTGCATTCGCTTCCAAATCACTCTGGAACCCTTTATTGCGTCACATTACAACCGATTCAAGTCCATTGCAAAACATGGCAGCCATATCGCAAAACTCCACCGTGTTCTGCCTCGTACCATTCTGCCAAAGAAGGCTCCACTCTTCTCCAGAACAATCAGGAACAGTCTATTGCATCACATCACACCCCATTACAGTCCATTCCACAACCCTGAACTTCATTTCTCAAAATTCCACAGTATTCTTTTACATTCCATTCCTACAAAAACGGCTCAATTCACTTCCAACCTATTATGGTCTGTCTATTGCATCACATCAAACGCCATTGATCTTCATTCTACAAGATTCGACTCCTTTCCACTACATTCCACCACGTCCTTTTGCATTCCATTCTGACAAATAAGGTCCATTCTTTACAAAACAATCAGAAACACTGTAGTGCGTCTTTTCACAGATGATTCCATTGCATTTCACAGCATTTCACTTAATTGCTGAAGATCTCACTATGTTCTCTTGCGTTCCTTTCCATCTAAGTGAAGTCCGTTTGCTTCCAGACCAACCGGGAACTCTATATTGTGTCACATTGCACGCGTTCAACCCCAGTCTACAAAATTGCATTTAACTACAGAAAATTCCACAACGTTCTGTAGCACAAAATTCTGTCCAACAAGGACTCATTCGTTTCCAAAAGAATCTGTAGTTCTCTACTGCATCACATTACACAGCATTTCACACCATTCCACATTGTACACCATTCCCCAATATTCCAGCACATTCCTTGGCTTTACATTCGAGGAAATGAGACACCATTCCCTTCCTAACCACTCTAGATACATTTATCATGTCACATTACAGCAAATTCCACTCCATTCCAAAACGTTCTATTGCGTTCCATTCTAGGAATGCTCCATTCGATTCCAAAAAATTCACATACTTCCTATTGTGTCACTTTATATGAAATTCCACTCAATTATGCAAGATCCTGCTGCATTCCCCAAGATTAAAACATGTTCTACAGAGTTCCATTGTGACAGAGTAGGCACCATTCTTTCCCAAACAACCCAGGAAATCTCTGTTGCGTCACATTGCAGCACGTTCCAATCAATGCCACAGCATTGCACTCCATTGTGCAACGAGGCCACCACATTCCATTGCATTCCATTCTGTAAAATAAGTCCCCACAGCTTCCAAACCATTCAGGAAAAGCCTATTGTGTCAATTCACATGCCATTCCATGAGATTCCACAACATTCTACCAATTCCAAACACTCCACTGCGTTGTTTTGCATTCAATTGTTGCAAGAAGGCACCGTTCTCGCCAAAATCTCTCAGGAACCCTCTATTGCATCACATTACTTACCGATACACTCCATTTTGAAGCTTTCCACTCTACTGGCAATAGACCACCGCGTTCTATTACATTCAATTCCGCCAAGCAAGGCTTCATTTGCATCCAATTCACTCGGGAACTCTTATTGCGTCACATTACAACGGACTCAACTCCATTCCACAACATTGCATTCCATACCACAACACTAAACCATGTTCTATCACGTTCCATTCTGCAAAATAAGGTTCCACTCTTTTCCCAAACAATGAGTAACCAGCTACCGTGTCACACTAAAACCCATTACACACCACTCCACAACTCTCCACTTCATTTCGCAACAATCCACTGTATTCTTTGCATTCCATTCCTACAATAAGGATCGATCACTTCCAACCCATTAAGGACTGTGTATTGCATCACATCAAATGCCATTCCACTCCATTCTACAATATTCTTTTCCATTCGACTACATTCCACCACGTTCTACTACATTCCATTCCGTCAAATAAGGCTCCATTCTTTTCAAAAACCATGAAGAACACTCTACTGCATGACATTACACATGATTCTAGTCCTCTCAGCAGCATTGCACTCCATTACTGAACATTTCACCATGTTCTATTGAGTTCCATTCCATGACAAAGAGCTCCATTTCCTTCGAGACTACTCAGAAACTCTATATTGTGGCACATTATACGCAATTCTAAACCCGTAGAGAAGATGGCAATTAACACCACAAAACTCCACCGTGTTCTATAGCGCTCCATTCTTTGAAAGAAGGCTCCATTCATGTCCAAAACCAACTATAACGCCCCATTGCATTACATTACACCAAATGACACTCCATTCTACATTTTACACTATTCCCCAATATTTCAGCACATTCATTTGCTATACATTCTGGCAAATGAAGCACCGTTCGTTTCCAAACCACTCTAGAGAGCCTTACTACTTCACATTACAGCCTATTCCACACCATTCCAAAACATGGGCCTCCTTTCCACAACATTCTACCACATTCTATTGCGATCAATTATTCCTAAGAATGATGCATTTCCTTCTAAACAATTCAAGAACATCCTATTGTGTCACTTCAGCTGCGATTCCTCTACCATTGCCAAGATTATCCTCCAGTTCCCAACATATCAACAAGTTCTAGTGAGTTTCATTGTGACAAAGACGGCACCTTTCATATCCAAACAGACCTGGAACTCTTTCTTGTGACACTTTACATCGCGTTCCACTAAATACCACAGCATTGAAGTCCATTGCACAACATTCCACCACATTCCATTACATTACATTCCGTAAAAGAAGGCTCCGTTAATTCCAAACCATTCAGGAGCCGCCTATTGAGGCAATTCACATGCCATTCTGCACGGATCCGCTAGATTTTACTCCACTCGAATATCCCACTATGTTCTGTTGCATCCATTGTTCAAGAGAAGGCATCACTCTCTACAAAAACTCTGAGGGATCGTCCATTGCATCACATTACACCCCATTGCACTCCACTTCACAGTCTTAAACTCTTTTCCGCAACGTTCCACCACGTACTATTGCGCTCGATTCGGTCAAGCAATGCTGCATTCGCTTCCAAATCACTCTGGAACCCTTTATTGCGTCACATTACAACCGATTCAAGTCCATTGCAAAACATGGCAGCCATATCGCAAAACTCCACCGTGTTCTGCCTCGTACCATTCTGCCAAAGAAGGCTCCACTCTTCTCCAGAACAATCAGGAACAGTCTATTGCATCACATCACACCCCATTACAGTCCATTCCACAACCCTGAACTTCATTTCTCAAAATTCCACAGTATTCTTTTACATTCCATTCCTACAAAAACGGCTCAATTCACTTCCAACCTATTATGGTCTGTCTATTGCATCACATCAAACGCCATTGATCTTCATTCTACAAGATTCGACTCCTTTCCACTACATTCCACCACGTCCTTTTGCATTCCATTCTGACAAATAAGGTCCATTCTTTACAAAACAATCAGAAACACTGTAGTGCGTCTTTTCACAGATGATTCCATTGCATTTCACAGCATTTCACTTAATTGCTGAAGATCTCACTATGTTCTCTTGCGTTCCTTTCCATCTAAGTGAAGTCCGTTTGCTTCCAGACCAACCGGGAACTCTATATTGTGTCACATTGCACGCGTTCAACCCCAGTCTACAAAATTGCATTTAACTACAGAAAATTCCACAACGTTCTGTAGCACAAAATTCTGTCCAACAAGGACCCATTCGTTTCCAAAAGAATCTGTAGTTCTCTACTGCATCACATTACACAGCATTTCACACCATTCCACATTGTACACCATTCCCCAATATTCCAGCACATTCCTTGGCTTTACATTCGAGGAAATGAGACACCATTCCCTTCCTAACCACTCTAGATACATTTATCATGTCACATTACAGCAAATTCCACTCCATTCCAAAACGTTCTATTGCGTTCCATTCTAGGAATGCTCCATTCGATTCCAAAAAATTCACATACTTCCTATTGTGTCACTTTATATGAAATTCCACTCAATTATGCAAGATCCTGCTGCATTCCCCAAGATTAAAACATGTTCTACAGAGTTCCATTGTGACAGAGTAGGCACCATTCTTTCCCAAACAACCCAGGAAATCTCTGTTGCGTCACATTGCAGCACGTTCCAATCAATGCCACAGCATTGCACTCCATTGTGCAACGAGGCCACCACATTCCATTGCATTCCATTCTGTAAAATAAGTCCCCACAGCTTCCAAACCATTCAGGAAAAGCCTATTGTGTCAATTCACATGCCATTCCATGAGATTCCACAACATTCTACCAATTCCAAACACTCCACTGCGTTGTTTTGCATTCAATTGTTACAAGAAGGCACCGTTCTCGCCAAAATCTCTCAGGAACCCTCTATTGCATCACATTACTTACCGATACACTCCATTTTGAAGCCTTCCACTCTACTGGCAATAGACCACCGCGTTCTATTACATTCAATTCCGCCAAGCAAGGCTTCATTTGCATCCAATTCACTCGGGAACTCTTATTGCGTCACATTACAACGGACTCAACTCCATTCCACAACATTGCATTCCATACCACAACACTAAACCATGTTCTATCACGTTCCATTCTGCAAAATAAGGTTCCACTCTTTTCCCAAACAATGAGTAACCAGCTACCGTGTCACACTAAAACCCATTACACACCACTCCACAACTCTCCACTTCATTTCGCAACAATCCACTGTATTCTTTGCATTCCATTCCTACAATAAGGATCGATCACTTCCAACCCATTAAGGACTGTGTATTGCATCACATCAAATGCCATTCCACTCCATTCTACAATATTCTTTTCCATTCGACTACATTCCACCACGTTCTACTACATTCCATTCCGTCAAATAAGGCTCCATTCTTTTCAAAAACCATGAAGAACACTCTACTGCATGACATTACACATGATTCTAGTCCTCTCAGCAGCATTGCACTCCATTACTGAACATTTCACCATGTTCTATTGAGTTCCATTCCATGACAAAGAGCTCCATTTCCTTCGAGACTACTCAGAAACTCTATATTGTGGCACATTATACGCAATTCTAAACCCGTAGAGAAGATGGCAATTAACACCACAAAACTCCACCGTGTTCTATAGCGCTCCATTCTTTGAAAGAAGGCTCCATTCATGTCCAAAACCAACTATAACGCCCCATTGCATTACATTACACCAAATGACACTCCATTCTACATTTTACACTATTCCCCAATATTTCAGCACATTCATTTGCTATACATTCTGGCAAATGAAGCACCGTTCGTTTCCAAACCACTCTAGAGAGCCTTACTACTTCACATTACAGCCTATTCCACACCATTCCAAAACATGGGCCTCCTTTCCACAACATTCTACCACATTCTATTGCGATCAATTATTCCTAAGAATGATGCATTTCCTTCTAAACAATTCAAGAACATTCTATTGTGTCACTTCAGCTGCGATTCCTCTACCATTGCCAAGATTATCCTCCAGTTCCCAACATATCAACAAGTTCTAGTGAGTTTCATTGTGACAAAGACGGCACCTTTCATATCCAAACAGACCTGGAACTCTTTCTTGTGACACTTTACATCGCGTTCCACTAAATACCACAGCATTGAAGTCCATTGCACAACATTCCACCACATTCCATTACATTACATTCCGTAAAAGAAGGCTCCGTTAATTCCAAACCATTCAGGAGCCGCCTATTGAGGCAATTCACATGCCATTCTGCACGGATCCGCTAGATTTTACTCCACTCGAATATCCCACTATGTTCTGTTGCATCCATTGTTCAAGAGAAGGCATCACTCTCTACAAAAACTCTGAGGGATCGTCCATTGCATCACATTACACCCCATTGCACTCCACTTCACAGTCTTAAACTCTTTTCCGCAACGTTCCACCACGTACTATTGCGCTCGATTCGGTCAAGCAATGCTGCATTCGCTTCCAAATCACTCTGGAACCCTTTATTGCGTCACATTACAACCGATTCAAGTCCATTGCAAAACATGGCAGCCATATCGCAAAACTCCACCGTGTTCTGCCTCGTACCATTCTGCCAAAGAAGGCTCCACTCTTCTCCAGAACAATCAGGAACAGTCTATTGCATCACATCACACCCCATTACAGTCCATTCCACAACCCTGAACTTCATTTCTCAAAATTCCACAGTATTCTTTTACATTCCATTCCTACAAAAACGGCTCAATTCACTTCCAACCTATTATGGTCTGTCTATTGCATCACATCAAACGCCATTGATCTTCATTCTACAAGATTCGACTCCTTTCCACTACATTCCACCACGTCCTTTTGCATTCCATTCTGACAAATAAGGTCCATTCTTTACAAAACAATCAGAAACACTGTAGTGCGTCTTTTCACAGATGATTCCATTGCATTTCACAGCATTTCACTTAATTGCTGAAGATCTCACTATGTTCTCTTGCGTTCCTTTCCATCTAAGTGAAGTCCGTTTGCTTCCAGACCAACCGGGAACTCTATATTGTGTCACATTGCACGCGTTCAACCCCAGTCTACAAAATTGCATTTAACTACAGAAAATTCCACAACGTTCTGTAGCACAAAATTCTGTCCAACAAGGACTCATTCGTTTCCAAAAGAATCTGTAGTTCTCTACTGCATCACATTACACAGCATTTCACACCATTCCACATTGTACACCATTCCCCAATATTCCAGCACATTCCTTGGCTTTACATTCGAGGAAATGAGACACCATTCCCTTCCTAACCACTCTAGATACATTTATCATGTCACATTACAGCAAATTCCACTCCATTCCAAAACGTTCTATTGCGTTCCATTCTAGGAATGCTCCATTCGATTCCAAAAAATTCACATACTTCCTATTGTGTCACTTTATATGAAATTCCACTCAATTATGCAAGATCCTGCTGCATTCCCCAAGATTAAAACATGTTCTACAGAGTTCCATTGTGACAGAGTAGGCACCATTCTTTCCCAAACAACCCAGGAAATCTCTGTTGCGTCACATTGCAGCACGTTCCAATCAATGCCACAGCATTGCACTCCATTGTGCAACGAGGCCACCACATTCCATTGCATTCCATTCTGTAAAATAAGTCCCCACAGCTTCCAAACCATTCAGGAAAAGCCTATTGTGTCAATTCACATGCCATTCCATGAGATTCCACAACATTCTACCAATTCCAAACACTCCACTGCGTTGTTTTGCATTCAATTGTTGCAAGAAGGCACCGTTCTCGCCAAAATCTCTCAGGAACCCTCTATTGCATCACATTACTTACCGATACACTCCATTTTGAAGCCTTCCACTCTACTGGCAATAGACCACCGCGTTCTATTACATTCAATTCCGCCAAGCAAGGCTTCATTTGCATCCAATTCACTCGGGAACTCTTATTGCGTCACATTACAACGGACTCAACTCCATTCCACAACATTGCATTCCATACCACAACACTAAACCATGTTCTATCACGTTCCATTCTGCAAAATAAGGTTCCACTCTTTTCCCAAACAATGAGTAACCAGCTACCGTGTCACACTAAAACCCATTACACACCACTCCACAACTCTCCACTTCATTTCGCAACAATCCACTGTATTCTTTGCATTCCATTCCTACAATAAGGATCGATCACTTCCAACCCATTAAGGACTGTGTATTGCATCACATCAAATGCCATTCCACTCCATTCTACAATATTCTTTTCCATTCGACTACATTCCACCACGTTCTACTACATTCCATTCCGTCAAATAAGGCTCCATTCTTTTCAAAAACCATGAAGAACACTCTACTGCATGACATTACACATGATTCTAGTCCTCTCAGCAGCATTGCACTCCATTACTGAACATTTCACCATGTTCTATTGAGTTCCATTCCATGACAAAGAGCTCCATTTCCTTCGAGACTACTCAGAAACTCTATATTGTGGCACATTATACGCAATTCTAAACCCGTAGAGAAGATGGCAATTAACACCACAAAACTCCACCGTGTTCTATAGCGCTCCATTCTTTGAAAGAAGGCTCCATTCATGTCCAAAACCAACTATAACGCCCCATTGCATTACATTACACCAAATGACACTCCATTCTACATTTTACACTATTCCCCAATATTTCAGCACATTCATTTGCTATACATTCTGGCAAATGAAGCACCGTTCGTTTCCAAACCACTCTAGAGAGCCTTACTACTTCACATTACAGCCTATTCCACACCATTCCAAAACATGGGCCTCCTTTCCACAACATTCTACCACATTCTATTGCGATCAATTATTCCTAAGAATGATGCATTTCCTTCTAAACAATTCAAGAACATCCTATTGTGTCACTTCAGCTGCGATTCCTCTACCATTGCCAAGATTATCCTCCAGTTCCCAACATATCAACAAGTTCTAGTGAGTTTCATTGTGACAAAGACGGCACCTTTCATATCCAAACAGACCTGGAACTCTTTCTTGTGACACTTTACATCGCGTTCCACTAAATACCACAGCATTGAAGTCCATTGCACAACATTCCACCACATTCCATTACATTACATTCTGTAAAAGAAGGCTCCGTTAATTCCAAACCATTCAGGAGCCGCCTATTGAGGCAATTCACATGCCATTCTGCACGGATCCGCTAGATTTTACTCCACTCGAATATCCCACTATGTTCTGTTGCATCCATTGTTCAAGAGAAGGCATCACTCTCTACAAAAACTCTGAGGGATCGTCCATTGCATCACATTACACCCCATTGCACTCCACTTCACAGTCTTAAACTCTTTTCCGCAACGTTCCACCACGTACTATTGCGCTCGATTCGGTCAAGCAATGCTGCATTCGCTTCCAAATCACTCTGGAACCCTTTATTGCGTCACATTACAACCGATTCAAGTCCATTGCAAAACATGGCAGCCATATCGCAAAACTCCACCGTGTTCTGCCTCGTACCATTCTGCCAAAGAAGGCTCCACTCTTCTCCAGAACAATCAGGAACAGTCTATTGCATCACATCACACCCCATTACAGTCCATTCCACAACCCTGAACTTCATTTCTCAAAATTCCACAGTATTCTTTTACATTCCATTCCTACAAAAACGGCTCAATTCACTTCCAACCTATTATGGTCTGTCTATTGCATCACATCAAACGCCATTGATCTTCATTCTACAAGATTCGACTCCTTTCCACTACATTCCACCACGTCCTTTTGCATTCCATTCTGACAAATAAGGTCCATTCTTTACAAAACAATCAGAAACACTGTAGTGCGTCTTTTCACAGATGATTCCATTGCATTTCACAGCATTTCACTTAATTGCTGAAGATCTCACTATGTTCTCTTGCGTTCCTTTCCATCTAAGTGAAGTCCGTTTGCTTCCAGACCAACCGGGAACTCTATATTGTGTCACATTGCACGCGTTCAACCCCAGTCTACAAAATTGCATTTAACTACAGAAAATTCCACAACGTTCTGTAGCACAAAATTCTGTCCAACAAGGACCCATTCGTTTCCAAAATAATCTGTAGTTCTCTACTGCATCACATTACACAGCATTTCACACCATTCCACATTGTACACCATTCCCCAATATTCCAGCACATTCCTTGGCTTTACATTCGAGGAAATGAGACACCATTCCCTTCCTAACCACTCTAGATACATTTATCATGTCACATTACAGCAAATTCCACTCCATTCCAAAACGTTCTATTGCGTTCCATTCTAGGAATGCTCCATTCGATTCCAAAAAATTCACATACTTCCTATTGTGTCACTTTATATGAAATTCCACTCAATTATGCAAGATCCTGCTGCATTCCCCAAGATTAAAACATGTTCTACAGAGTTCCATTGTGACAGAGTAGGCACCATTCTTTCCCAAACAACCCAGGAAATCTCTGTTGCGTCACATTGCAGCACGTTCCAATCAATGCCACAGCATTGCACTCCATTGTGCAACGAGGCCACCACATTCCATTGCATTCCATTCTGTAAAATAAGTCCCCACAGCTTCCAAACCATTCAGGAAAAGCCTATTGTGTCAATTCACATGCCATTCCATGAGATTCCACAACATTCTACCAATTCCAAACACTCCACTGCGTTGTTTTGCATTCAATTGTTGCAAGAAGGCACCGTTCTCGCCAAAATCTCTCAGGAACCCTCTATTGCATCACATTACTTACCGATACACTCCATTTTGAAGCCTTCCACTCTACTGGCAATAGACCACCGCGTTCTATTACATTCAATTCCGCCAAGCAAGGCTTCATTTGCATCCAATTCACTCGGGAACTCTTATTGCGTCACATTACAACGGACTCAACTCCATTCCACAACATTGCATTCCATACCACAACACTAAACCATGTTCTATCACGTTCCATTCTGCAAAATAAGGTTCCACTCTTTTCCCAAACAATGAGTAACCAGCTACCGTGTCACACTAAAACCCATTACACACCACTCCACAACTCTCCACTTCATTTCGCAACAATCCACTGTATTCTTTGCATTCCATTCCTACAATAAGGATCGATCACTTCCAACCCATTAAGGACTGTGTATTGCATCACATCAAATGCCATTCCACTCCATTCTACAATATTCTTTTCCATTCGACTACATTCCACCACGTTCTACTACATTCCATTCCGTCAAATAAGGCTCCATTCTTTTCAAAAACCATGAAGAACACTCTACTGCATGACATTACACATGATTCTAGTCCTCTCAGCAGCATTGCACTCCATTACTGAACATTTCACCATGTTCTATTGAGTTCCATTCCATGACAAAGAGCTCCATTTCCTTCGAGACTACTCAGAAACTCTATATTGTGGCACATTATACGCAATTCTAAACCCGTAGAGAAGATGGCAATTAACACCACAAAACTCCACCGTGTTCTATAGCGCTCCATTCTTTGAAAGAAGGCTCCATTCATGTCCAAAACCAACTATAACGCCCCATTGCATTACATTACACCAAATGACACTCCATTCTACATTTTACACTATTCCCCAATATTTCAGCACATTCATTTGCTATACATTCTGGCAAATGAAGCACCGTTCGTTTCCAAACCACTCTAGAGAGCCTTACTACTTCACATTACAGCCTATTCCACACCATTCCAAAACATGGGCCTCCTTTCCACAACATTCTACCACATTCTATTGCGATCAATTATTCCTAAGAATGATGCATTTCCTTCTAAACAATTCAAGAACATCCTATTGTGTCACTTCAGCTGCGATTCCTCTACCATTGCCAAGATTATCCTCCAGTTCCCAACATATCAACAAGTTCTAGTGAGTTTCATTGTGACAAAGACGGCACCTTTCATATCCAAACAGACCTGGAACTCTTTCTTGTGACACTTTACATCGCGTTCCACTAAATACCACAGCATTGAAGTCCATTGCACAACATTCCACCACATTCCATTACATTACATTCCGTAAAAGAAGGCTCCGTTAATTCCAAACCATTCAGGAGCCGCCTATTGAGGCAATTCACATGCCATTCTGCACGGATCCGCTAGATTTTACTCCACTCGAATATCCCACTATGTTCTGTTGCATCCATTGTTCAAGAGAAGGCATCACTCTCTACAAAAACTCTGAGGGATCGTCCATTGCATCACATTACACCCCATTGCACTCCACTTCACAGTCTTAAACTCTTTTCCGCAACGTTCCACCACGTACTATTGCGCTCGATTCGGTCAAGCAATGCTGCATTCGCTTCCAAATCACTCTGGAACCCTTTATTGCGTCACATTACAACCGATTCAAGTCCATTGCAAAACATGGCAGCCATATCGCAAAACTCCACCGTGTTCTGCCTCGTACCATTCTGCAAAAGAAGGCTCCACTCTTCTCAAGAACAATCAGGAACAGTCTATTGCATCACTTCACACCCCATTACAGTCCATTCCACAACCCTGAACTTCATTTCTCAAAATTCCACGGTATTCTTTTACATTCCATTCCTACAAAAACGGCTCAATTCACTTCCAACCTATTATGGTCTGTCTATTGCATCACATCAAACGCCATTGATCTTCATTCTACAAGATTCGACTCCTTTCCACTACATTCCACCACGTCCTTTTGCATTCCATTCTGACAAATAAGGTCCATTCTTTACAAAACAATCAGAAACACTGTAGTGCGTCTTTTCACAGATGATTCCATTGCATTTCACAGCATTTCACTTAATTGCTGAAGATCTCACTATGTTCTCTTGCGTTC
This sequence comes from Manis pentadactyla, assembly GCF_030020395.1. Taxonomy (NCBI): domain Eukaryota; kingdom Metazoa; phylum Chordata; class Mammalia; order Pholidota; family Manidae; genus Manis; species Manis pentadactyla. The sequence continues at coordinate 158,902 of NW_026644600.1, read as the reverse complement.
CTTTCCATCTAAGTGAAGTCCGTTTGCTTCCAGACCAACCGGGAACTCTATATTGTGTCACATTGCACGCGTTCAACCCCAGTCTACAAAATTGCATTTAACTACAGAAAATTCCACAACGTTCTGTAGCACAAAATTCTGTCCAACAAGGACCCATTCGTTTCCAAAAGAATCTGTAGTTCTCTACTGCATCACATTACACAGCATTTCACACCATTCCACATTGTACACCATTCCCCAATATTCCAGCACATTCCTTGGCTTTACATTCGAGGAAATGAGACACCATTCCCTTCCTAACCACTCTAGATACATTTATCATGTCACATTACAGCAAATTCCACTCCATTCCAAAACGTTCTATTGCGTTCCATTCTAGGAATGCTCCATTCGATTCCAAAAAATTCACATACTTCCTATTGTGTCACTTTATATGAAATTCCACTCAATTATGCAAGATCCTGCTGCATTCCCCAAGATTAAAACATGTTCTACAGAGTTCCATTGTGACAGAGTAGGCACCATTCTTTCCCAAACAACCCAGGAAATCTCTGTTGCGTCACATTGCAGCACATTCCAATCAATGCCACAGCATTGCACTCCATTGTGCAACGAGGCCACCACATTCCATTGCATTCCATTCTGTAAAATAAGTCCCCACAGCTTCCAAACCATTCAGGAAAAGCCTATTGTGTCAATTCACATGCCATTCCATGAGATTCCACAACATTCTACCAATTCCAAACACTCCACTGCGTTGTTTTGCATTCAATTGTTACAAGAAGGCACCGTTCTCGCCAAAATCTCTCAGGAACCCTCTATTGCATCACATTACTTACCGATACACTCCATTTTGAAGCCTTCCACTCTACTGGCAATAGACCACCGCGTTCTATTACATTCAATTCCGCCAAGCAAGGCTTCATTTGCATCCAATTCACTCGGGAACTCTTATTGCGTCACATTACAACGGACTCAACTCCATTCCACAACATTGCATTCCATACCACAACACTAAACCATGTTCTATCACGTTCCATTCTGCAAAATAAGGTTCCACTCTTTTCCCAAACAATGAGTAACCAGCTACCGTGTCACACTAAAACCCATTACACACCACTCCACAACTCTCCACTTCATTTCGCAACAATCCACTGTATTCTTTGCATTCCATTCCTACAATAAGGATCGATCACTTCCAACCCATTAAGGACTGTGTATTGCATCACATCAAATGCCATTCCACTCCATTCTACAATATTCTTTTCCATTCGACTACATTCCACCACGTTCTACTACATTCCATTCCGTCAAATAAGGCTCCATTCTTTTCAAAAACCATGAAGAACACTCTACTGCATGACATTACACATGATTCTAGTCCTCTCAGCAGCATTGCACTCCATTACTGAACATTTCACCATGTTCTATTGAGTTCCATTCCATGACAAAGAGCTCCATTTCCTTCGAGACTACTCAGAAACTCTATATTGTGGCACATTATACGCAATTCTAAACCCGTAGAGAAGATGGCAATTAACACCACAAAACTCCACCGTGTTCTATAGCGCTCCATTCTTTGAAAGAAGGCTCCATTCATGTCCAAAACCAACTATAACGCCCCATTGCATTACATTACACCAAATGACACTCCATTCTACATTTTACACTATTCCCCAATATTTCAGCACATTCATTTGCTATACATTCTGGCAAATGAAGCACCGTTCGTTTCCAAACCACTCTAGAGAGCCTTACTACTTCACATTACAGCCTATTCCACACCATTCCAAAACATGGGCCTCCTTTCCACAACATTCTACCACATTCTATTGCGATCAATTATTCCTAAGAATGATGCATTTCCTTCTAAACAATTCAAGAACATCCTATTGTGTCACTTCAGCTGCGATTCCTCTACCATTGCCAAGATTATCCTCCAGTTCCCAACATATCAACAAGTTCTAGTGAGTTTCATTGTGACAAAGACGGCACCTTTCATATCCAAACAGACCTGGAACTCTTTCTTGTGACACTTTACATCGCGTTCCACTAAATACCACAGCATTGAAGTCCATTGCACAACATTCCACCACATTCCATTACATTACATTCCGTAAAAGAAGGCTCCGTTAATTCCAAACCATTCAGGAGCCGCCTATTGAGGCAATTCACATGCCATTCTGCACGGATCCGCTAGATTTTACTCCACTCGAATATCCCACTATGTTCTGTTGCATCCATTGTTCAAGAGAAGGCATCACTCTCTACAAAAACTCTGAGGGATCGTCCATTGCATCACATTACACCCCATTGCACTCCACTTCACAGTCTTAAACTCTTTTCCGCAACGTTCCACCACGTACTATTGCGCTCGATTCGGTCAAGCAATGCTGCATTCGCTTCCAAATCACTCTGGAACCCTTTATTGCGTCACATTACAACCGATTCAAGTCCATTGCAAAACATGGCAGCCATATCGCAAAACTCCACCGTGTTCTGCCTCGTACCATTCTGCAAAAGAAGGCTCCACTCTTCTCCAGAACAATCAGGAACAGTCTATTGCATCACTTCACACCCCATTACAGTCCATTCCACAACCCTGAACTTCATTTCTCAAAATTCCACGGTATTCTTTTACATTCCATTCCTACAAAAACGGCTCAATTCACTTCCAACCTATTATGGTCTGTCTATTGCATCACATCAAACGCCATTGATCTTCATTCTACAAGATTCGACTCCTTTCCACTACATTCCACCACGTCCTTTTGCATTCCATTCTGACAAATAAGGTCCATTCTTTACAAAACAATCAGAAACACTGTAGTGCGTCTTTTCACAGATGATTCCATTGCATTTCACAGCATTTCACTTAATTGCTGAAGATCTCACTATGTTCTCTTGCGTTCCTTTCCATCTAAGTGAAGTCCGTTTGCTTCCAGACCAACCGGGAACTCTATATTGTGTCACATTGCACGCGTTCAACCCCAGTCTACAAAATTGCATTTAACTACAGAAAATTCCACAACGTTCTGTAGCACAAAATTCTGTCCAACAAGGACTCATTCGTTTCCAAAAGAATCTGTAGTTCTCTACTGCATCACATTACACAGCATTTCACACCATTCCACATTGTACACCATTCCCCAATATTCCAGCACATTCCTTGGCTTTACATTCGAGGAAATGAGACACCATTCCCTTCCTAACCACTCTAGATACATTTATCATGTCACATTACAGCAAATTCCACTCCATTCCAAAACGTTCTATTGCGTTCCATTCTAGGAATGCTCCATTCGATTCCAAAAAATTCACATACTTCCTATTGTGTCACTTTATATGAAATTCCACTCAATTATGCAAGATCCTGCTGCATTCCCCAAGATTAAAACATGTTCTACAGAGTTCCATTGTGACAGAGTAGGCACCATTCTTTCCCAAACAACCCAGGAAATCTCTGTTGCGTCACATTGCAGCACGTTCCAATCAATGCCACAGCATTGCACTCCATTGTGCAACGAGGCCACCACATTCCATTGCATTCCATTCTGTAAAATAAGTCCCCACAGCTTCCAAACCATTCAGGAAAAGCCTATTGTGTCAATTCACATGCCATTCCATGAGATTCCACAACATTCTACCAATTCCAAACACTCCACTGCGTTGTTTTGCATTCAATTGTTACAAGAAGGCACCGTTCTCGCCAAAATCTCTCAGGAACCCTCTATTGCATCACATTACTTACCGATACACTCCATTTTGAAGCCTTCCACTCTACTGGCAATAGACCACCGCGTTCTATTACATTCAATTCCGCCAAGCAAGGCTTCATTTGCATCCAATTCACTCGGGAACTCTTATTGCGTCACATTACAACGGACTCAACTCCATTCCACAACATTGCATTCCATACCACAACACTAAACCATGTTCTATCACGTTCCATTCTGCAAAATAAGGTTCCACTCTTTTCCCAAACAATGAGTAACCAGCTACCGTGTCACACTAAAACCCATTACACACCACTCCACAACTCTCCACTTCATTTCGCAACAATCCACTGTATTCTTTGCATTCCATTCCTACAATAAGGATCGATCACTTCCAACCCATTAAGGACTGTGTATTGCATCACATCAAATGCCATTCCACTCCATTCTACAATATTCTTTTCCATTCGACTACATTCCACCACGTTCTACTACATTCCATTCCGTCAAATAAGGCTCCATTCTTTTCAAAAACCATGAAGAACACTCTACTGCATGACATTACACATGATTCTAGTCCTCTCAGCAGCATTGCACTCCATTACTGAACATTTCACCATGTTCTATTGAGTTCCATTCCATGACAAAGAGCTCCATTTCCTTCGAGACTACTCAGAAACTCTATATTGTGGCACATTATACGCAATTCTAAACCCGTAGAGAAGATGGCAATTAACACCACAAAACTCCACCGTGTTCTATAGCGCTCCATTCTTTGAAAGAAGGCTCCATTCATGTCCAAAACCAACTATAACGCCCCATTGCATTACATTACACCAAATGACACTCCATTCTACATTTTACACTATTCCCCAATATTTCAGCACATTCATTTGCTATACATTCTGGCAAATGAAGCACCGTTCGTTTCCAAACCACTCTAGAGAGCCTTACTACTTCACATTACAGCCTATTCCACACCATTCCAAAACATGGGCCTACTTTCCACAACATTCTACCACATTCTATTGCGATCAATTATTCCTAAGAATGATGCATTTCCTTCTAACAATTCAAGAACATCCTATTGTGTCACTTCAGCTGCGATTCCTCTACCATTGCCAAGATTATCCTCCAGTTCCCAACATATCAACAAGTTCTAGTGAGTTTCATTGTGACAAAGACGGCACCTTTCTTATCCAAACAGACCTGGAACTCTGTCTTGTGACACTTTACATCGCGTTCCACTAAATACCACAGCATTGAAGTCCATTGCACAACATTCCACCACATTCCATTACATTACATTCCGTAAAAGAAGGCTCCGTTAATTCCAAACCATTCAGGAGCCGCCTATTGAGGCAATTCACATGCCATTCTGCACGGATCCGCTAGATTTTACTCCACTCGAATATCCCACTATGTTCTGTTGCATCCATTGTTCAAGAGAAGGCATCACTCTCTACAAAAACTCTGAGGGATCGTCCATTGCATCACATTACACCCCATTGCACTCCACTTCACAGTCTTAAACTCTTTTCCGCAACGTTCCACCACGTACTATTGCGCTCGATTCGGTCAAGCAATGCTGCATTCGCTTCCAAATCACTCTGGAACCCTTTATTGCGTCACATTACAACCGATTCAAGTCCATTGCAAAACATGGCAGCCATATCGCAAAACTCCACCGTGTTCTGCCTCGTACCATTCTGCCAAAGAAGGCTCCACTCTTCTCCAGAACAATCAGGAACAGTCTATTGCATCACATCACACCCCATTACAGTCCATTCCACAACCCTGAACTTCATTTCTCAAAATTCCACGGTATTCTTTTACATTCCATTCCTACAAAAACGGCTCAATTCACTTCCAACCTATTATGGTCTGTCTATTGCATCACATCAAACGCCATTGATCTTCATTCTACAAGATTCGACTCCTTTCCACTACATTCCACCACGTCCTTTTGCATTCCATTCTGACAAATAAGGTCCATTCTTTACAAAACAATCAGAAACACTGTAGTGCGTCTTTTCACAGATGATTCCATTGCATTTCACAGCAATTCACTTAATTGCTGAAGATCTCACTATGTTCTCTTGCGTTCCTTTCCATCTAAGTGAAGTCCGTTTGCTTCCAGACCAACCGGGAACTCTATATTGTGTCACATTGCACGCGTTCAACCCCAGTCTACAAAATTGCATTTAACTACAGAAAATTCCACAACGTTCTGTAGCACAAAATTCTGTCCAACAAGGACCCATTCGTTTCCAAAAGAATCTGTAGTTCTCTACTGCATCACATTACACACCATTTCACACCATTCCACATTGTACACCATTCCCCAATATTCCAGCACATTCCTTGGCTTTACATTCGAGGAAATGAGACACCATTCCCTTCCTAACCACTCTAGATACATTTATCATGTCACATTACAGCAAATTCCACTCCATTCCAAAACGTTCTATTGCGTTCCATTCTAGGAATGCTCCATTCGATTCCAAAAAATTCACATACTTCCTATTGTGTCACTTTATATGAAATTCCACTCAATTATGCAAGATCCTGCTGCATTCCCCAAGATTAAAACATGTTCTACAGAGTTCCATTGTGACAGAGTAGGCACCATTCTTTCCCAAACAACCCAGGAAATCTCTGTTGCGTCACATTGCAGCACGTTCCAATCAATGCCACAGCATTGCACTCCATTGTGCAACGAGGCCACCACATTCCATTGCATTCCATTCTGTAAAATAAGTCCCCACAGCTTCCAAACCATTCAGGAAAAGCCTATTGTGTCAATTCACATGCCATTCCATGAGATTCCACAACATTCTACCAATTCCAAACACTCCACTGCGTTGTTTTGCATTCAATTGTTACAAGAAGGCACCGTTCTCGCCAAAATCTCTCAGGAACCCTCTATTGCATCACATTACTTACCGATACACTCCATTTTGAAGCCTTCCACTCTACTGGCAATAGACCACCGCGTTCTATTACATTCAATTCCGCCAAGCAAGGCTTCATTTGCATCCAATTCACTCGGGAACTCTTATTGCGTCACATTACAACGGACTCAACTCCATTCCACAACATTGCATTCCATACCACAACACTAAACCATGTTCTATCACGTTCCATTCTGCAAAATAAGGTTCCACTCTTTTCCCAAACAATGAGTAACCAGCTACCGTGTCACACTAAAACCCATTACACACCACTCCACAACTCTCCACTTCATTTCGCAACAATCCACTGTATTCTTTGCATTCCATTCCTACAATAAGGATCGATCACTTCCAACCCATTAAGGACTGTGTATTGCATCACATCAAATGCCATTCCACTCCATTCTACAATATTCTTTTCCATTCGACTACATTCCACCACGTTCTACTACATTCCATTCCGTCAAATAAGGCTCCATTCTTTTCAAAAACCATGAAGAACACTCTACTGCATGACATTACACATGATTCTAGTCCTCTCAGCAGCATTGCACTCCATTACTGAACATTTCACCATGTTCTATTGAGTTCCATTCCATGACAAAGAGCTCCATTTCCTTCGAGACTACTCAGAAACTCTATATTGTGGCACATTATACGCAATTCTAAACCCGTAGAGAAGATGGCAATTAACACCACAAAACTCCACCGTGTTCTATAGCGCTCCATTCTTTGAAAGAAGGCTCCATTCATGTCCAAAACCAACTATAACGCCCCATTGCATTACATTACACCAAATGACACTCCATTCTACATTTTACACTATTCCCCAATATTTCAGCACATTCATTTGCTATACATTCTGGCAAATGAAGCACCGTTCGTTTCCAAACCACTCTAGAGAGCCTTACTACTTCACATTACAGCCTATTCCACACCATTCCAAAACATGGGCCTCCTTTCCACAACATTCTACCACATTCTATTGCGATCAATTATTCCTAAGAATGATGCATTTCCTTCTAAACAATTCAAGAACATCCTATTGTGTCACTTCAGCTGCGATTCCTCTACCATTGCCAAGATTATCCTCCAGTTCCCAACATATCAACAAGTTCTAGTGAGTTTCATTGTGACAAAGACGGCACCTTTCATATCCAAACAGACCTGGAACTCTTTCTTGTGACACTTTACATCGCGTTCCACTAAATACCACAGCATTGAAGTCCATTGCACAACATTCCACCACATTCCATTACATTACATTCCGTAAAAGAAGGCTCCGTTAATTCCAAACCATTCAGGAGCCGCCTATTGAGGCAATTCACATGCCATTCTGCACGGATCCGCTAGATTTTACTCCACTCGAATATCCCACTATGTTCTGTTGCATCCATTGTTCAAGAGAAGGCATCACTCTCTACAAAAACTCTGAGGGATCGTCCATTGCATCACATTACACCCCATTGCACTCCACTTCACAGTCTTAAACTCTTTTCCGCAACGTTCCACCACGTACTATTGCGCTCGATTCGGTCAAGCAATGCTGCATTCGCTTCCAAATCACTCTGGAACCCTTTATTGCGTCACATTACAACCGATTCAAGTCCATTGCAAAACATGGCAGCCATATCGCAAAACTCCACCGTGTTCTGCCTCGTACCATTCTGCCAAAGAAGGCTCCACTCTTCTCCAGAACAATCAGGAACAGTCTATTGCATCACATCACACCCCATTACAGTCCATTCCACAACCCTGAACTTCATTTCTCAAAATTCCACGGTATTCTTTTACATTCCATTCCTACAAAAACGGCTCAATTCACTTCCAACCTATTATGGTCTGTCTATTGCATCACATCAAACGCCATTGATCTTCATTCTACAAGATTCGACTCCTTTCCACTACATTCCACCACGTCCTTTTGCATTCCATTCTGACAAATAAGGTCCATTCTTTACAAAACAATCAGAAACACTGTAGTGCGTCTTTTCACAGATGATTCCATTGCATTTCACAGCATTTCACTTAATTGATGAAGATCTCACTATGTTCTCTTGCGTTCCTTTCCATCTAAGTGAAGTCCGTTTGCTTCCAGACCAACCGGGAACTCTATATTGTGTCACATTGCACGCGTTCAACCCCAGTCTACAAAATTGCATTTAACTACAGAAAATTCCACAACGTTCTGTAGCACAAAATTCTGTCCAACAAGGACTCATTCGTTTCCAAAAGAATCTGTAGTTCTCTACTGCATCACATTACACACCATTTCACACCATTCCACATTGTACACCATTCCCCAATATTCCAGCACATTCCTTGGCTTTACATTCGAGGAAATGAGACACCATTCCCTTCCTAACCACTCTAGATACATTTATCATGTCACATTACAGCAAATTCCACTCCATTCCAAAACGTTCTATTGCGTTCCATTCTAGGAATGCTCCATTCGATTCCAAAAAATTCACATACTTCCTATTGTGTCACTTTATATGAAATTCCACTCAATTATGCAAGATCCTGCTGCATTCCCCAAGATTAAAACATGTTCTACAGAGTTCCATTGTGACAGAGTAGGCACCATTCTTTCCCAAACAACCCAGGAAATCTCTGTTGCGTCACATTGCAGCACGTTCCAATCAATGCCACAGCATTGCACTCCATTGTGCAACGAGGCCACCACATTCCATTGCATTCCATTCTGTAAAATAAGTCCCCACAGCTTCCAAACCATTCAGGAAAAGCCTATTGTGTCAATTCACATGCCATTCCATGAGATTCCACAACATTCTACCAATTCCAAACACTCCACTGCGTTGTTTTGCATTCAATTGTTACAAGAAGGCACCGTTCTCGCCAAAATCTCTCAGGAACCCTCTATTGCATCACATTACTTACCGATACACTCCATTTTGAAGCCTTCCACTCTACTGGCAATAGACCACCGCGTTCTATTACATTCAATTCCGCCAAGCAAGGCTTCATTTGCATCCAATTCACTCGGGAACTCTTATTGCGTCACATTACAACGGACTCAACTCCATTCCACAACATTGCATTCCATACCACAACACTAAACCATGTTCTATCACGTTCCATTCTGCAAAATAAGGTTCCACTCTTTTCCCAAACAATGAGTAACCAGCTACCGTGTCACACTAAAACCCATTACACACCACTCCACAACTCTCCACTTCATTTCGCAACAATCCACTGTATTCTTTGCATTCCATTCCTACAATAAGGATCGATCACTTCCAACCCATTAAGGACTGTGTATTGCATCACATCAAATGCCATTCCACTCCATTCTACAATATTCTTTTCCATTCGACTACATTCCACCACGTTCTACTACATTCCATTCCGTCAAATAAGGCTCCATTCTTTTCAAAAACCATGAAGAACACTCTACTGCATGACATTACACATGATTCTAGTCCTCTCAGCAGCATTGCACTCCATTACTGAACATTTCACCATGTTCTATTGAGTTCCATTCCATGACAAAGAGCTCCATTTCCTTCGAGACTACTCAGAAACTCTATATTGTGGCACATTATACGCAATTCTAAACCCGTAGAGAAGATGGCAATTAACACCACAAAACTCCACCGTGTTCTATAGCGCTCCATTCTTTGAAAGAAGGCTCCATTCATGTCCAAAACCAACTATAACGCCCCATTGCATTACATTACACCAAATGACACTCCATTCTACATTTTACACTATTCCCCAATATTTCAGCACATTCATTTGCTATACATTCTGGCAAATGAAGCACCGTTCGTTTCCAAACCACTCTAGAGAGCCTTACTACTTCACATTACAGCCTATTCCACACCATTCCAAAACATGGGCCTACTTTCCACAACATTCTACCACATTCTATTGCGATCAATTATTCCTAAGAATGATGCATTTCCTTCTAACAATTCAAGAACATCCTATTGTGTCACTTCAGCTGCGATTCCTCTACCATTGCCAAGATTATCCTCCAGTTCCCAACATATCAACAAGTTCTAGTGAGTTTCATTGTGACAAAGACGGCACCTTTCTTATCCAAACAGACCTGGAACTCTGTCTTGTGACACTTTACATCGCGTTCCACTAAATACCACAGCATTGAAGTCCATTGCACAACATTCCACCACATTCCATTACATTACATTCCGTAAAAGAAGGCTCCGTTAATTCCAAACCATTCAGGAGCCGCCTATTGAGGCAATTCACATGCCATTCTGCACGGATCCGCTAGATTTTACTCCACTCGAATATCCCACTATGTTCTGTTGCATCCATTGTTCAAGAGAAGGCATCACTCTCTACAAAAACTCTGAGGGATCGTCCATTGCATCACATTACACCCCATTGCACTCCACTTCACAGTCTTAAACTCTTTTCCGCAACGTTCCACCACGTACTATTGCGCTCGATTCGGTCAAGCAATGCTGCATTCGCTTCCAAATCACTCTGGAACCCTTTATTGCGTCACATTACAACCGATTCAAGTCCATTGCAAAACATGGCAGCCATATCGCAAAACTCCACCGTGTTCTGCCTCGTACCATTCTGCCAAAGAAGGCTCCACTCTTCTCCAGAACAATCAGGAACAGTCTATTGCATCACATCACACCCCATTACAGTCCATTCCACAACCCTGAACTTCATTTCTCAAAATTCCACGGTATTCTTTTACATTCCATTCCTACAAAAACGGCTCAATTCACTTCCAACCTATTATGGTCTGTCTATTGCATCACATCAAACGCCATTGATCTTCATTCTACAAGATTCGACTCCTTTCCACTACATTCCACCACGTCCTTTTGCATTCCATTCTGACAAATAAGGTCCATTCTTTACAAAACAATCAGAAACACTGTAGTGCGTCTTTTCACAGATGATTCCATTGCATTTCACAGCAATTCACTTAATTGCTGAAGATCTCACTATGTTCTCTTGCGTTCCTTTCCATCTAAGTGAAGTCCGTTTGCTTCCAGACCAACCGGGAACTCTATATTGTGTCACATTGCACGCGTTCAACCCCAGTCTACAAAATTGCATTTAACTACAGAAAATTCCACAACGTTCTGTAGCACAAAATTCTGTCCAACAAGGACCCATTCGTTTCCAAAAGAATCTGTAGTTCTCTACTGCATCACATTACACACCATTTCACACCATTCCACATTGTACACCATTCCCCAATATTCCAGCACATTCCTTGGCTTTACATTCGAGGAAATGAGACACCATTCTCTTCCTAACCACTCTAGATACATTTATCATGTCACATTACAGCAAATTCCACTCCATTCCAAAACGTTCTATTGCGTTCCATTCTAGGAATGCTCCATTCGATTCCAAAAAATTCACATACTTCCTATTGTGTCACTTTATATGAAATTCCACTCAATTATGCAAGATCCTGCTGCATTCCCCAAGATTAAAACATGTTCTACAGAGTTCCATTGTGACAGAGTAGGCACCATTCTTTCCCAAACAACCCAGGAAATCTCTGTTGCGTCACATTGCAGCACGTTCCAATCAATGCCACAGCATTGCACTCCATTGTGCAACGAGGCCACCACATTCCATTGCATTCCATTCTGTAAAATAAGTCCCCACAGCTTCCAAACCATTCAGGAAAAGCCTATTGTGTCAATTCACATGCCATTCCATGAGATTCCACAACATTCTACCAATTCCAAACACTCCACTGCGTTGTTTTGCATTCAATTGTTACAAGAAGGCACCGTTCTCGCCAAAATCTCTCAGGAACCCTCTATTGCATCACATTACTTACCGATACACTCCATTTTGAAGCCTTCCACTCTACTGGCAATAGACCACCGCGTTCTATTACATTCAATTCCGCCAAGCAAGGCTTCATTTGCATCCAATTCACTCGGGAACTCTTATTGCGTCACATTACAACGGACTCAACTCCATTCCACAACATTGCATTCCATACCACAACACTAAACCATGTTCTATCACGTTCCATTCTGCAAAATAAGGTTCCACTCTTTTCCCAAACAATGAGTAACCAGCTACCGTGTCACACTAAAACCCATTACACACCACTCCACAACTCTCCACTTCATTTCGCAACAATCCACTGTATTCTTTGCATTCCATTCCTACAATAAGGATCGATCACTTCCAACCCATTAAGGACTGTGTATTGCATCACATCAAATGCCATTCCACTCCATTCTACAATATTCTTTTCCATTCGACTACATTCCACCACGTTCTACTACATTCCATTCCGTCAAATAAGGCTCCATTCTTTTCAAAAACCATGAAGAACACTCTACTGCATGACATTACACATGATTCTAGTCCTCTCAGCAGCATTGCACTCCATTACTGAACATTTCACCATGTTCTATTGAGTTCCATTCCATGACAAAGAGCTCCATTTCCTTCGAGACTACTCAGAAACTCTATATTGTGGCACATTATACGCAATTCTAAACCCGTAGAGAAGATGGCAATTAACACCACAAAACTCCACCGTGTTCTATAGCGCTCCATTCTTTGAAAGAAGGCTCCATTCATGTCCAAAACCAACTATAACGCCCCATTGCATTACATTACACCAAATGACACTCCATTCTACATTTTACACTATTCCCCAATATTTCAGCACATTCATTTGCTATACATTCTGGCAAATGAAGCACCGTTCGTTTCCAAACCACTCTAGAGAGCCTTACTACTTCACATTACAGCCTATTCCACACCATTCCAAAACATGGGCCTCCTTTCCACAACATTCTACCACATTCTATTGCGATCAATTATTCCTAAGAATGATGCATTTCCTTCTAAACAATTCAAGAACATCCTATTGTGTCACTTCAGCTGCGATTCCTCTACCATTGCCAAGATTATCCTCCAGTTCCCAACATATCAACAAGTTCTAGTGAGTTTCATTGTGACAAAGACGGCACCTTTCATATCCAAACAGACCTGGAACTCTTTCTTGTGACACTTTACATCGCGTTCCACTAAATACCACAGCATTGAAGTCCATTGCACAACATTCCACCACATTCCATTACATTACATTCCGTAAAAGAAGGCTCCGTTAATTCCAAACCATTCAGGAGCCGCCTATTGAGGCAATTCACATGCCATTCTGCACGGATCCGCTAGATTTTACTCCACTCGAATATCCCACTATGTTCTGTTGCATCCATTGTTCAAGAGAAGGCATCACTCTCTACAAAAACTCTGAGGGATCGTCCATTGCATCACATTACACCCCATTGCACTCCACTTCACAGTCTTAAACTCTTTTCCGCAACGTTCCACCACGTACTATTGCGCTCGATTCGGTCAAGCAATGCTGCATTCGCTTCCAAATCACTCTGGAACCCTTTATTGCGTCACATTACAACCGATTCAAGTCCATTGCAAAACATGGCAGCCATATCGCAAAACTCCACCGTGTTCTGCCTCGTACCATTCTGCCAAAGAAGGCTCCACTCTTCTCCAGAACAATCAGGAACAGTCTATTGCATCACATCACACCCCATTACAGTCCATTCCACAACCCTGAACTTCATTTCTCAAAATTCCACGGTATTCTTTTACATTCCATTCCTACAAAAACGGCTCAATTCACTTCCAACCTATTATGGTCTGTCTATTGCATCACATCAAACGCCATTGATCTTCATTCTACAAGATTCGACTCCTTTCCACTACATTCCACCACGTCCTTTTGCATTCCATTCTGACAAATAAGGTCCATTCTTTACAAAACAATCAGAAACACTGTAGTGCGTCTTTTCACAGATGATTCCATTGCATTTCACAGCATTTCACTTAATTGATGAAGATCTCACTATGTTCTCTTGCGTTCCTTTCCATCTAAGTGAAGTCCGTTTGCTTCCAGACCAACCGGGAACTCTATATTGTGTCACATTGCACGCGTTCAACCCCAGTCTACAAAATTGCATTTAACTACAGAAAATTCCACAACGTTCTGTAGCACAAAATTCTGTCCAACAAGGACTCATTCGTTTCCAAAAGAATCTGTAGTTCTCTACTGCATCACATTACACACCATTTCACACCATTCCACATTGTACACCATTCCCCAATATTCCAGCACATTCCTTGGCTTTACATTCGAGGAAATGAGACACCATTCCCTTCCTAACCACTCTAGATACATTTATCATGTCACATTACAGCAAATTCCACTCCATTCCAAAACGTTCTATTGCGTTCCATTCTAGGAATGCTCCATTCGATTCCAAAAAATTCACATACTTCCTATTGTGTCACTTTATATGAAATTCCACTCAATTATGCAAGATCCTGCTGCATTCCCCAAGATTAAAACATGTTCTACAGAGTTCCATTGTGACAGAGTAGGCACCATTCTTTCCCAAACAACCCAGGAAATCTCTGTTGCGTCACATTGCAGCACGTTCCAATCAATGCCACAGCATTGCACTCCATTGTGCAACGAGGCCACCACATTCCATTGCATTCCATTCTGTAAAATAAGTCCCCACAGCTTCCAAACCATTCAGGAAAAGCCTATTGTGTCAATTCACATGCCATTCCATGAGATTCCACAACATTCTACCAATTCCAAACACTCCACTGCGTTGTTTTGCATTCAATTGTTACAAGAAGGCACCGTTCTCGCCAAAATCTCTCAGGAACCCTCTATTGCATCACATTACTTACCGATACACTCCATTTTGAAGCCTTCCACTCTACTGGCAATAGACCACCGCGTTCTATTACATTCAATTCCGCCAAGCAAGGCTTCATTTGCATCCAATTCACTCGGGAACTCTTATTGCGTCACATTACAACGGACTCAACTCCATTCCACAACATTGCATTCCATACCACAACACTAAACCATGTTCTATCACGTTCCATTCTGCAAAATAAGGTTCCACTCTTTTCCCAAACAATGAGTAACCAGCTACCGTGTCACACTAAAACCCATTACACACCACTCCACAACTCTCCACTTCATTTCGCAACAATCCACTGTATTCTTTGCATTCCATTCCTACAATAAGGATCGATCACTTCCAACCCATTAAGGACTGTGTATTGCATCACATCAAATGCCATTCCACTCCATTCTACAATATTCTTTTCCATTCGACTACATTCCACCACGTTCTACTACATTCCATTCCGTCAAATAAGGCTCCATTCTTTTCAAAAACCATGAAGAACACTCTACTGCATGACATTACACATGATTCTAGTCCTCTCAGCAGCATTGCACTCCATTACTGAACATTTCACCATGTTCTATTGAGTTCCATTCCATGACAAAGAGCTCCATTTCCTTCGAGACTACTCAGAAACTCTATATTGTGGCACATTATACGCAATTCTAAACCCGTAGAGAAGATGGCAATTAACACCACAAAACTCCACCGTGTTCTATAGCGCTCCATTCTTTGAAAGAAGGCTCCATTCATGTCCAAAACCAACTATAACGCCCCATTGCATTACATTACACCAAATGACACTCCATTCTACATTTTACACTATTCCCCAATATTTCAGCACATTCATTTGCTATACATTCTGGCAAATGAAGCACCGTTCGTTTCCAAACCACTCTAGAGAGCCTTACTACTTCACATTACAGCCTATTCCACACCATTCCAAAACATGGGCCTACTTTCCACAACATTCTACCACATTCTATTGCGATCAATTATTCCTAAGAATGATGCATTTCCTTCTAACAATTCAAGAACATCCTATTGTGTCACTTCAGCTGCGATTCCTCTACCATTGCCAAGATTATCCTCCAGTTCCCAACATATCAACAAGTTCTAGTGAGTTTCATTGTGACAAAGACGGCACCTTTCTTATCCAAACAGACCTGGAACTCTGTCTTGTGACACTTTACATCGCGTTCCACTAAATACCACAGCATTGAAGTCCATTGCACAACATTCCACCACATTCCATTACATTACATTCCGTAAAAGAAGGCTCCGTTAATTCCAAACCATTCAGGAGCCGCCTATTGAGGCAATTCACATGCCATTCTGCACGGATCCGCTAGATTTTACTCCACTCGAATATCCCACTATGTTCTGTTGCATCCATTGTTCAAGAGAAGGCATCACTCTCTACAAAAACTCTGAGGGATCGTCCATTGCATCACATTACACCCCATTGCACTCCACTTCACAGTCTTAAACTCTTTTCCGCAACGTTCCACCACGTACTATTGCGCTCGATTCGGTCAAGCAATGCTGCATTCGCTTCCAAATCACTCTGGAACCCTTTATTGCGTCACATTACAACCGATTCAAGTCCATTGCAAAACATGGCAGCCATATCGCAAAACTCCACCGTGTTCTGCCTCGTACCATTCTGCCAAAGAAGGCTCCACTCTTCTCCAGAACAATCAGGAACAGTCTATTGCATCACATCACACCCCATTACAGTCCATTCCACAACCCTGAACTTCATTTCTCAAAATTCCACGGTATTCTTTTACATTCCATTCCTACAAAAACGGCTCAATTCACTTCCAACCTATTATGGTCTGTCTATTGCATCACATCAAACGCCATTGATCTTCATTCTACAAGATTCGACTCCTTTCCACTACATTCCACCACGTCCTTTTGCATTCCATTCTGACAAATAAGGTCCATTCTTTACAAAACAATCAGAAACACTGTAGTGCGTCTTTTCACAGATGATTCCATTGCATTTCACAGCAATTCACTTAATTGCTGAAGATCTCACTATGTTCTCTTGCGTTCCTTTCCATCTAAGTGAAGTCCGTTTGCTTCCAGACCAACCGGGAACTCTATATTGTGTCACATTGCACGCGTTCAACCCCAGTCTACAAAATTGCATTTAACTACAGAAAATTCCACAACGTTCTGTAGCACAAAATTCTGTCCAACAAGGACCCATTCGTTTCCAAAAGAATCTGTAGTTCTCTACTGCATCACATTACACACCATTTCACACCATTCCACATTGTACACCATTCCCCAATATTCCAGCACATTCCTTGGCTTTACATTCGAGGAAATGAGACACCATTCCCTTCCTAACCACTCTAGATACATTTATCATGTCACATTACAGCAAATTCCACTCCATTCCAAAACGTTCTATTGCGTTCCATTCTAGGAATGCTCCATTCGATTCCAAAAAATTCACATACTTCCTATTGTGTCACTTTATATGAAATTCCACTCAATTATGCAAGATCCTGCTGCATTCCCCAAGATTAAAACATGTTCTACAGAGTTCCATTGTGACAGAGTAGGCACCATTCTTTCCCAAACAACCCAGGAAATCTCTGTTGCGTCACATTGCAGCACGTTCCAATCAATGCCACAGCATTGCACTCCATTGTGCAACGAGGCCACCACATTCCATTGCATTCCATTCTGTAAAATAAGTCCCCACAGCTTCCAAACCATTCAGGAAAAGCCTATTGTGTCAATTCACATGCCATTCCATGAGATTCCACAACATTCTACCAATTCCAAACACTCCACTGCGTTGTTTTGCATTCAATTGTTACAAGAAGGCACCGTTCTCGCCAAAATCTCTCAGGAACCCTCTATTGCATCACATTACTTACCGATACACTCCATTTTGAAGCCTTCCACTCTACTGGCAATAGACCACCGCGTTCTATTACATTCAATTCCGCCAAGCAAGGCTTCATTTGCATCCAATTCACTCGGGAACTCTTATTGCGTCACATTACAACGGACTCAACTCCATTCCACAACATTGCATTCCATACCACAACACTAAACCATGTTCTATCACGTTCCATTCTGCAAAATAAGGTTCCACTCTTTTCCCAAACAATGAGTAACCAGCTACCGTGTCACACTAAAACCCATTACACACCACTCCACAACTCTCCACTTCATTTCGCAACAATCCACTGTATTCTTTGCATTCCATTCCTACAATAAGGATCGATCACTTCCAACCCATTAAGGACTGTGTATTGCATCACATCAAATGCCATTCCACTCCATTCTACAATATTCTTTTCCATTCGACTACATTCCACCACGTTCTACTACATTCCATTCCGTCAAATAAGGCTCCATTCTTTTCAAAAACCATGAAGAACACTCTACTGCATGACATTACACATGATTCTAGTCCTCTCAGCAGCATTGCACTCCATTACTGAACATTTCACCATGTTCTATTGAGTTCCATTCCATGACAAAGAGCTCCATTTCCTTCGAGACTACTCAGAAACTCTATATTGTGGCACATTATACGCAATTCTAAACCCGTAGAGAAGATGGCAATTAACACCACAAAACTCCACCGTGTTCTATAGCGCTCCATTCTTTGAAAGAAGGCTCCATTCATGTCCAAAACCAACTATAACGCCCCATTGCATTACATTACACCAAATGACACTCCATTCTACATTTTACACTATTCCCCAATATTTCAGCACATTCATTTGCTATACATTCTGGCAAATGAAGCACCGTTCGTTTCCAAACCACTCTAGAGAGCCTTACTACTTCACATTACAGCCTATTCCACACCATTCCAAAACATGGGCCTCCTTTCCACAACATTCTACCACATTCTATTGCGATCAATTATTCCTAAGAATGATGCATTTCCTTCTAAACAATTCAAGAACATCCTATTGTGTCACTTCAGCTGCGATTCCTCTACCATTGCCAAGATTATCCTCCAGTTCCCAACATATCAACAAGTTCTAGTGAGTTTCATTGTGACAAAGACGGCACCTTTCATATCCAAACAGACCTGGAACTCTTTCTTGTGACACTTTACATCGCGTTCCACTAAATACCACAGCATTGAAGTCCATTGCACAACATTCCACCACATTCCATTACATTACATTCCGTAAAAGAAGGCTCCGTTAATTCCAAACCATTCAGGAGCCGCCTATTGAGGCAATTCACATGCCATTCTGCACGGATCCGCTAGATTTTACTCCACTCGAATATCCCACTATGTTCTGTTGCATCCATTGTTCAAGAGAAGGCATCACTCTCTACAAAAACTCTGAGGGATCGTCCATTGCATCACATTACACCCCATTGCACTCCACTTCACAGTCTTAAACTCTTTTCCGCAACGTTCCACCACGTACTATTGCGCTCGATTCGGTCAAGCAATGCTGCATTCGCTTCCAAATCACTCTGGAACCCTTTATTGCGTCACATTACAACCGATTCAAGTCCATTGCAAAACATGGCAGCCATATCGCAAAACTCCACCGTGTTCTGCCTCGTACCATTCTGCCAAAGAAGGCTCCACTCTTCTCCAGAACAATCAGGAACAGTCTATTGCATCACATCACACCCCATTACAGTCCATTCCACAACCCTGAACTTCATTTCTCAAAATTCCACGGTATTCTTTTACATTCCTTTCCTACAAAAACGGCTCAATTCACTTCCAACCTATTATGGTCTGTCTATTGCATCACATCAAACGCCATTGAATTCGACTCCTTTCCACTACATTCCACCACGTCCTTTTGCATTCCATTCTGACAAATAAGGTCCATTCTTTACAAAACAATCAGAAACACTGTAGTGCGTCTTTTCACAGATGATTCCATTGCATTTCACAGCATTTCACTTAATTGCTGAAGATCTCACTATGTTCTCTTGCGTTCCTTTCCATCTAAGTGAAGTCCGTTTGCTTCCAGACCAACCGGGAACTCTATATTGTGTCACATTGCACGCGTTCAACCCCAGTCTACAAAATTGCATTTAACTACAGAAAATTCCACAACGTTCTGTAGCACAAAATTCTGTCCAACAAGGACTCATTCGTTTCCAAAAGAATCTGTAGTTCTCTACTGCATCACATTACACACCATTTCACACCATTCCACATTGTACACCATTCCCCAATATTCCAGCACATTCCTTGGCTTTACATTCGAGGAAATGAGACACCATTCCCTTCCTAACCACTCTAGATACATTTATCATGTCACATTACAGCAAATTCCACTCCATTCCAAAACGTTCTATTGCGTTCCATTCTAGGAATGCTCCATTCGATTCCAAAAAATTCACATACTTCCTATTGTGTCACTTTATATGAAATTCCACTCAATTATGCAAGATCCTGCTGCATTCCCCAAGATTAAAACATGTTCTACAGAGTTCCATTGTGACAGAGTAGGCACCATTCTTTCCCAAACAACCCAGGAAATCTCTGTTGCGTCACATTGCAGCACGTTCCAATCAATGCCACAGCATTGCACTCCATTGTGCAACGAGGCCACCACATTCCATTGCATTCCATTCTGTAAAATAAGTCCCCACAGCTTCCAAACCATTCAGGAAAAGCCTATTGTGTCAATTCACATGCAATTCCATGAGATTCCACAACATTCTACCAATTCCAAACACTCCACTGCGTTGTTTTGCATTCAATTGTTACAAGAAGGCACCGTTCTCGCCAAAATCTCTCAGGAACCCTCTATTGCATCACATTACTTACCGATACACTCCATTTTGAAGCCTTCCACTCTACTGGCAATAGACCACCGCGTTCTATTACATTCAATTCCGCCAAGCAAGGCTTCATTTGCATCCAATTCACTCGGGAACTCTTATTGCGTCACATTACAACGGACTCAACTCCATTCCACAACATTGCATTCCATACCACAACACTAAACCATGTTCTATCACGTTCCATTCTGCAAAATAAGGTTCCACTCTTTTCCCAAACAATGAGTAACCAGCTACCGTGTCACACTAAAACCCATTACACACCACTCCACAACTCTCCACTTCATTTCGCAACAATCCACTGTATTCTTTGCATTCCATTCCTACAATAAGGATCGATCACTTCCAACCCATTAAGGACTGTGTATTGCATCACATCAAATGCCATTCCACTCCATTCTACAATATTCTTTTCCATTCGACTACATTCCACCACGTTCTACTACATTCCATTCCGTCAAATAAGGCTCCATTCTTTTCAAAAACCATGAAGAACACTCTACTGCATGACATTACACATGATTCTAGTCCTCTCAGCAGCATTGCACTCCATTACTGAACATTTCACCATGTTCTATTGAGTTCCATTCCATGACAAAGAGCTCCATTTCCTTCGAGACTACTCAGAAACTCTATATTGTGGCACATTATACGCAATTCTAAACCCGTAGAGAAGATGGCAATTAACACCACAAAACTCCACCGTGTTCTATAGCGCTCCATTCTTTGAAAGAAGGCTCCATTCATGTCCAAAACCAACTATAACGCCCCATTGCATTACATTACACCAAATGACACTCCATTCTACATTTTACACTATTCCCCAATATTTCAGCACATTCATTTGCTATACATTCTGGCAAATGAAGCACCGTTCGTTTCCAAACCACTCTAGAGAGCCTTACTACTTCACATTACAGCCTATTCCACACCATTCCAAAACATGGGCCTCCTTTCCACAACATTCTACCACATTCTATTGCGATCAATTATTCCTAAGAATGATGCATTTCCTTCTAAACAATTCAAGAACATCCTATTGTGTCACTTCAGCTGCGATTCCTCTACCATTGCCAAGATTATCCTCCAGTTCCCAACATATCAACAAGTTCTAGTGAGTTTCATTGTGACAAAGACGGCACCTTTCATATCCAAACAGACCTGGAACTCTTTCTTGTGACACTTTACATCGCGTTCCACTAAATACCACAGCATTGAAGTCCATTGCACAACATTCCACCACATTCCATTACATTACATTCCGTAAAAGAAGGCTCCGTTAATTCCAAACCATTCAGGAGCCGCCTATTGAGGCAATTCACATGCCATTCTGCACGGATCCGCTAGATTTTACTCCACTCGAATATCCCACTATGTTCTGTTGCATCCATTGTTCAAGAGAAGGCATCACTCTCTACAAAAACTCTGAGGGATCGTCCATTGCATCACATTACACCCCATTGCACTCCACTTCACAGTCTTAAACTCTTTTCCGCAACGTTCCACCACGTACTATTGCGCTCGATTCGGTCAAGCAATGCTGCATTCGCTTCCAAATCACTCTGGAACCCTTTTTGCGTCACATTACAACCGATTCAAGTCCATTGCAAAACATGGCAGCCATATCGCAAAACTCCACCGTGTTCTGCCTCGTACCATTCTGCCAAAGAAGGCTCCACTCTTCTCCAGAACAATCAGGAACAGTCTATTGCATCACATCACACCCCATTACAGTCCATTCCACAACCCTGAACTTCATTTCTCAAAATTCCACGGTATTCTTTTACATTCCATTCCTACAAAAACGGCTCAATTCACTTCCAACCTATTATGGTCTGTCTATTGCATCACATCAAACGCCATTGATCTTCATTCTACAAGATTCGACTCCTTTCCACTACATTCCACCACGTCCTTTTGCATTCCATTCTGACAAATAAGGTCCATTCTTTACAAAACAATCAGAAACACTGTAGTGCGTCTTTTCACAGATGATTCCATTGCATTTCACAGCAATTCACTTAATTGCTGAAGATCTCACTATGTTCTCTTGCGTTCCTTTCCATCTAAGTGAAGTCCGTTTGCTTCCAGACCAACCGGGAACTCTATATTGTGTCACATTGCACGCGTTCAACCCCAGTCTACAAAATTGCATTTAACTACAGAAAATTCCACAACGTTCTGTAGCACAAAATTCTGTCCAACAAGGACCCATTCGTTTCCAAAAGAATCTGTAGTTCTCTACTGCATCACATTACACACCATTTCACACCATTCCACATTGTACACCATTCCCCAATATTCCAGCACATTCCTTGGCTTTACATTCGAGGAAATGAGACACCATTCCCTTCCTAACCACTCTAGATACATTTATCATGTCACATTACAGCAAATTCCACTCCATTCCAAAACGTTCTATTGCGTTCCATTCTAGGAATGCTCCATTCGATTCCAAAAAATTCACATACTTCCTATTGTGTCACTTTATATGAAATTCCACTCAATTATGCAAGATCCTGCTGCATTCCCCAAGATTAAAACATGTTCTACAGAGTTCCATTGTGACAGAGTAGGCACCATTCTTTCCCAAACAACCCAGGAAATCTCTGTTGCGTCACATTGCAGCACGTTCCAATCAATGCCACAGCATTGCACTCCATTGTGCAACGAGGCCACCACATTCCATTGCATTCCATTCTGTAAAATAAGTCCCCACAGCTTCCAAACCATTCAGGAAAAGCCTATTGTGTCAATTCACATGCCATTCCATGAGATTCCACAACATTCTACCAATTCCAAACACTCCACTGCGTTGTTTTGCATTCAATTGTTACAAGAAGGCACCGTTCTCGCCAAAATCTCTCAGGAACCCTCTATTGCATCACATTACTTACCGATACACTCCATTTTGAAGCCTTCCACTCTACTGGCAATAGACCACCGCGTTCTATTACATTCAATTCCGCCAAGCAAGGCTTCATTTGCATCCAATTCACTCGGGAACTCTTATTGCGTCACATTACAACGGACTCAACTCCATTCCACAACATTGCATTCCATACCACAACACTAAACCATGTTCTATCACGTTCCATTCTGCAAAATAAGGTTCCACTCTTTTCCCAAACAATGAGTAACCAGCTACCGTGTCACACTAAAACCCATTACACACCACTCCACAACTCTCCACTTCATTTCGCAACAATCCACTGTATTCTTTGCATTCCATTCCTACAATAAGGATCGATCACTTCCAACCCATTAAGGACTGTGTATTGCATCACATCAAATGCCATTCCACTCCATTCTACAATATTCTTTTCCATTCGACTACATTCCACCACGTTCTACTACATTCCATTCCGTCAAATAAGGCTCCATTCTTTTCAAAAACCATGAAGAACACTCTACTGCATGACATTACACATGATTCTAGTCCTCTCAGCAGCATTGCACTCCATTACTGAACATTTCACCATGTTCTATTGAGTTCCATTCCATGACAAAGAGCTCCATTTCCTTCGAGACTACTCAGAAACTCTATATTGTGGCACATTATACGCAATTCTAAACCCGTAGAGAAGATGGCAATTAACACCACAAAACTCCACCGTGTTCTATAGCGCTCCATTCTTTGAAAGAAGGCTCCATTCATGTCCAAAACCAACTATAACGCCCCATTGCATTACATTACACCAAATGACACTCCATTCTACATTTTACACTATTCCCCAATATTTCAGCACATTCATTTGCTATACATTCTGGCAAATGAAGCACCGTTCGTTTCCAAACCACTCTAGAGAGCCTTACTACTTCACATTACAGCCTATTCCACACCATTCCAAAACATGGGCCTCCTTTCCACAACATTCTACCACATTCTATTGCGATCAATTATTCCTAAGAATGATGCATTTCCTTCTAAACAATTCAAGAACATCCTATTGTGTCACTTCAGCTGCGATTCCTCTACCATTGCCAAGATTATCCTCCAGTTCCCAACATATCAACAAGTTCTAGTGAGTTTCATTGTGACAAAGACGGCACCTTTCATATCCAAACAGACCTGGAACTCTTTCTTGTGACACTTTACATCGCGTTCCACTAAATACCACAGCATTGAAGTCCATTGCACAACATTCCACCACATTCCATTACATTACATTCCGTAAAAGAAGGCTCCGTTAATTCCAAACCATTCAGGAGCCGCCTATTGAGGCAATTCACATGCCATTCTGCACGGATCCGCTAGATTTTACTCCACTCGAATATCCCACTATGTTCTGTTGCATCCATTGTTCAAGAGAAGGCATCACTCTCTACAAAAACTCTGAGGGATCGTCCATTGCATCACATTACACCCCATTGCACTCCACTTCACAGTCTTAAACTCTTTTCCGCAACGTTCCACCACGTACTATTGCGCTCGATTCGGTCAAGCAATGCTGCATTCGCTTCCAAATCACTCTGGAACCCTTTATTGCGTCACATTACAACCGATTCAAGTCCATTGCAAAACATGGCAGCCATATCGCAAAACTCCACCGTGTTCTGCCTCGTACCATTCTGCCAAAGAAGGCTCCACTCTTCTCCAGAACAATCAGGAACAGTCTATTGCATCACATCACACCCCATTACAGTCCATTCCACAACCCTGAACTTCATTTCTCAAAATTCCACGGTATTCTTTTACATTCCTTTCCTACAAAAACGGCTCAATTCACTTCCAACCTATTATGGTCTGTCTATTGCATCACATCAAACGCCATTGAATTCGACTCCTTTCCACTACATTCCACCACGTCCTTTTGCATTCCATTCTGACAAATAAGGTCCATTCTTTACAAAACAATCAGAAACACTGTAGTGCGTCTTTTCACAGATGATTCCATTGCATTTCACAGCATTTCACTTAATTGCTGAAGATCTCACTATGTTCTCTTGCGTTCCTTTCCATCTAAGTGAAGTCCGTTTGCTTCCAGACCAACCGGGAACTCTATATTGTGTCACATTGCACGCGTTCAACCCCAGTCTACAAAATTGCATTTAACTACAGAAAATTCCACAACGTTCTGTAGCACAAAATTCTGTCCAACAAGGACTCATTCGTTTCCAAAAGAATCTGTAGTTCTCTACTGCATCACATTACACACCATTTCACACCATTCCACATTGTACACCATTCCCCAATATTCCAGCACATTCCTTGGCTTTACATTCGAGGAAATGAGACACCATTCCCTTCCTAACCACTCTAGATACATTTATCATGTCACATTACAGCAAATTCCACTCCATTCCAAAACGTTCTATTGCGTTCCATTCTAGGAATGCTCCATTCGATTCCAAAAAATTCACATACTTCCTATTGTGTCACTTTATATGAAATTCCACTCAATTATGCAAGATCCTGCTGCATTCCCCAAGATTAAAACATGTTCTACAGAGTTCCATTGTGACAGAGTAGGCACCATTCTTTCCCAAACAACCCAGGAAATCTCTGTTGCGTCACATTGCAGCACGTTCCAATCAATGCCACAGCATTGCACTCCATTGTGCAACGAGGCCACCACATTCCATTGCATTCCATTCTGTAAAATAAGTCCCCACAGCTTCCAAACCATTCAGGAAAAGCCTATTGTGTCAATTCACATGCCATTCCATGAGATTCCACAACATTCTACCAATTCCAAACACTCCACTGCGTTGTTTTGCATTCAATTGTTACAAGAAGGCACCGTTCTCGCCAAAATCTCTCAGGAACCCTCTATTGCATCACATTACTTACCGATACACTCCATTTTGAAGCCTTCCACTCTACTGGCAATAGACCACCGCGTTCTATTACATTCAATTCCGCCAAGCAAGGCTTCATTTGCATCCAATTCACTCGGGAACTCTTATTGCGTCACATTACAACGGACTCAACTCCATTCCACAACATTGCATTCCATACCACAACACTAAACCATGTTCTATCACGTTCCATTCTGCAAAATAAGGTTCCACTCTTTTCCCAAACAATGAGTAACCAGCTACCGTGTCACACTAAAACCCATTACACACCACTCCACAACTCTCCACTTCATTTCGCAACAATCCACTGTATTCTTTGCATTCCATTCCTACAATAAGGATCGATCACTTCCAACCCATTAAGGACTGTGTATTGCATCACATCAAATGCCATTCCACTCCATTCTACAATATTCTTTTCCATTCGACTACATTCCACCACGTTCTACTACATTCCATTCCGTCAAATAAGGCTCCATTCTTTTCAAAAACCATGAAGAACACTCTACTGCATGACATTACACATGATTCTAGTCCTCTCAGCAGCATTGCACTCCATTACTGAACATTTCACCATGTTCTATTGAGTTCCATTCCATGACAAAGAGCTCCATTTCCTTCGAGACTACTCAGAAACTCTATATTGTGGCACATTATACGCAATTCTAAACCCGTAGAGAAGATGGCAATTAACACCACAAAACTCCACCGTGTTCTATAGCGCTCCATTCTTTGAAAGAAGGCTCCATTCATGTCCAAAACCAACTATAACGCCCCATTGCATTACATTACACCAAATGACACTCCATTCTACATTTTACACTATTCCCCAATATTTCAGCACATTCATTTGCTATACATTCTGGCAAATGAAGCACCGTTCGTTTCCAAACCACTCTAGAGAGCCTTACTACTTCACATTACAGCCTATTCCACACCATTCCAAAACATGGGCCTCCTTTCCACAACATTCTACCACATTCTATTGCGATCAATTATTCCTAAGAATGATGCATTTCCTTCTAAACAATTCAAGAACATCCTATTGTGTCACTTCAGCTGCGATTCCTCTACCATTGCCAAGATTATCCTCCAGTTCCCAACATATCAACAAGTTCTAGTGAGTTTCATTGTGACAAAGACGGCACCTTTCATATCCAAACAGACCTGGAACTCTTTCTTGTGACACTTTACATCGCGTTCCACTAAATACCACAGCATTGAAGTCCATTGCACAACATTCCACCACATTCCATTACATTACATTCCGTAAAAGAAGGCTCCGTTAATTCCAAACCATTCAGGAGCCGCCTATTGAGGCAATTCACATGCCATTCTGCACGGATCCGCTAGATTTTACTCCACTCGAATATCCCACTATGTTCTGTTGCATCCATTGTTCAAGAGAAGGCATCACTCTCTACAAAAACTCTGAGGGATCGTCCATTGCATCACATTACACCCCATTGCACTCCACTTCACAGTCTTAAACTCTTTTCCGCAACGTTCCACCACGTACTATTGCGCTCGATTCGGTCAAGCAATGCTGCATTCGCTTCCAAATCACTCTGGAACCCTTTTTGCGTCACATTACAACCGATTCAAGTCCATTGCAAAACATGGCAGCCATATCGCAAAACTCCACCGTGTTCTGCCTCGTACCATTCTGCCAAAGAAGGCTCCACTCTTCTCCAGAACAATCAGGAACAGTCTATTGCATCACATCACACCCCATTACAGTCCATTCCACAACCCTGAACTTCATTTCTCAAAATTCCACGGTATTCTTTTACATTCCATTCCTACAAAAACGGCTCAATTCACTTCCAACCTATTATGGTCTGTCTATTGCATCACATCAAACGCCATTGATCTTCATTCTACAAGATTCGACTCCTTTCCACTACATTCCACCACGTCCTTTTGCATTCCATTCTGACAAATAAGGTCCATTCTTTACAAAACAATAAGAAACACTGTAGTGCGTCTTTTCACAGATGATTCCATTGCATTTCACAGCATTTCACTTAATTGCTGAAGATCTCACTATGTTCTCTTGCGTTCCTTTCCATCTAAGTGAAGTCCGTTTGCTTCCAGACCAACCGGGAACTCTATATTGTGTCACATTGCACGCGTTCAACCCCAGTCTACAAAATTGCATTTAACTACAGAAAATTCCACAACGTTCTGTAGCACAAAATTCTGTCCAACAAGGACCCATTCGTTTCCAAAAGAATCTGTAGTTCTCTACTGCATCACATTACACACCATTTCACACCATTCCACATTGTACACCATTCCCCAATATTCCAGCACATTCCTTGGCTTTACATTCGAGGAAATGAGACACCATTCCCTTCCTAACCACTCTAGATACATTTATCATGTCACATTACAGCAAATTCCACTCCATTCCAAAACGTTCTATTGCGTTCCATTCTAGGAATGCTCCATTCGATTCCAAAAAATTCACATACTTCCTATTGTGTCACTTTATATGAAATTCCACTCAATTATGCAAGATCCTGCTGCATTCCCCAAGATTAAAACATGTTCTACAGAGTTCCATTGTGACAGAGTAGGCACCATTCTTTCCCAAACAACCCAGGAAAT
The DNA here is from genome assembly GCF_030020395.1 of Manis pentadactyla. Taxonomy (NCBI): domain Eukaryota; kingdom Metazoa; phylum Chordata; class Mammalia; order Pholidota; family Manidae; genus Manis; species Manis pentadactyla. Next base: position 129,268 of record NW_026644600.1, on the reverse strand, counting down.
CTCTGTTGCGTCACATTGCAGCACGTTCCAATCAATGCCACAGCATTGCACTCCATTGTGCAACGAGGCCACCACATTCCATTGCATTCCATTCTGTAAAATAAGTCCCCACAGCTTCCAAACCATTCAGGAAAAGCCTATTGTGTCAATTCACATGCCATTCCATGAGATTCCACAACATTCTACCAATTCAAAACACTCCACTGCGTTGTTTTGCATTCAATTGTTACAAGAAGGCACCGTTCTCGCCAAAATCTCTCAGGAACCCTCTATTGCATCACATTACTTACCGATACACTCCATTTTGAAGCCTTCCACTCTACTGGCAATAGACCACCGCGTTCTATTACATTCAATTCCGCCAAGCAAGGCTTCATTTGCATCCAATTCACTCGGGAACTCTTATTGCGTCACATTACAACGGACTCAACTCCATTCCACAACATTGCATTCCATACCACAACACTAAACCATGTTCTATCACGTTCCATTCTGCAAAATAAGGTTCCACTCTTTTCCCAAACAATGAGTAACCAGCTACCGTGTCACACTAAAACCCATTACACACCACTCCACAACTCTCCACTTCATTTCGCAACAATCCACTGTATTCTTTGCATTCCATTCCTACAATAAGGATCGATCACTTCCAACCCATTAAGGACTGTGTATTGCATCACATCAAATGCCATTCCACTCCATTCTACAATATTCTTTTCCATTCGACTACATTCCACCACGTTCTACTACATTCCATTCCGTCAAATAAGGCTCCATTCTTTTCAAAAACCATGAAGAACACTCTACTGCATGACATTACACATGATTCTAGTCCTCTCAGCAGCATTGCACTCCATTACTGAACATTTCACCATGTTCTATTGAGTTCCATTCCATGACAAAGAGCTCCATTTCCTTCGAGACTACTCAGAAACTCTATATTGTGGCACATTATACGCAATTCTAAACCCGTAGAGAAGATGGCAATTAACACCACAAAACTCCACCGTGTTCTATAGCGCTCCATTCTTTGAAAGAAGGCTCCATTCATGTCCAAAACCAACTATAACGCCCCATTGCATTACATTACACCAAATGACACTCCATTCTACATTTTACACTATTCCCCAATATTTCAGCACATTCATTTGCTATACATTCTGGCAAATGAAGCACCGTTCGTTTCCAAACCACTCTAGAGAGCCTTACTACTTCACATTACAGCCTATTCCACACCATTCCAAAACATGGGCCTCCTTTCCACAACATTCTACCACATTCTATTGCGATCAATTATTCCTAAGAATGATGCATTTCCTTCTAAACAATTCAAGAACATCCTATTGTGTCACTTCAGCTGCGATTCCTCTACCATTGCCAAGATTTTCCTCCAGTTCCCAACATATCAACACGTTCTAGTGAGTTTCATTGTGACAAAGACGGCACCTTTCATATCCAAACAGACCTGGAACTCTTTCTTGTGACACTTTACATCGCGTTCCACTAAATACCACAGCATTGAAGTCCATTGCACAACATTCCACCACATTCCATTACATTACATTCCGTAAAAGAAGGTTCCGTTAATTCCAAACCATTCAGGACCGCCTATTGAGGCAATTCACATGCCATTCTGCACGGATCCGCTAGATTTTACTCCACTCAAATATCCCACTATGTTCTGTTGCATCCATTGTTCAAGAGAAGGCATCACTCTCTACAAAAACTCTGAGGGATCGTCCATTGCATCACATTACACCCCATTGCACTCCACTTCACAGTCTTAAACTCTTTTCCGCAACGTTCCACCACGTACTATTGCGCTCCATTCGGTCAAGCAATGCTGCATTCGCTTCCAAATCACTCTGGAACCCTTTATTGCGTCACATTACAACCGATTCAAGTCCATTGCAAAACATGGCAGCCATATCGCAAAACTCCACCGTGTTCTGCCTCGTACCATTCTGCCAAAGAAGGCTCCACTCTTCTCCAGAACAATCAGGAACAGTCTATTGCATCACATCACACCCCATTACAGTCCATTCCACAACCCTGAACTTCATTTCTCAAAATTCCACGGTATTCTTTTACATTCCATTCCTACAAAAACGGCTCAATTCACTTCCAACCTATTATGGTCTGTCTATTGCATCACATCAAACGTCATTGAATTCGACTCCTTTCCACTACATTCCACCACGTCCTTTTGCATTCCATTCTGACAAATAAGGTCCATTCTTTACAAAACAATCAGAAACACTGTAGTGCGTCTTTTCACAGATGATTCCATTGCATTTCACAGCATTTCACTTAATTGCTGAAGATCTCACTATGTTCTCTTGCGTTCCTTTCCATCTAAGTGAAGTCCGTTTGCTTCCAGACCAACCGGGAACTCTATATTGTGTCACATTGCACGCGTTCAACCCCAGTCTACAAAATTGCATTTAACTACAGAAAATTCCACAACGTTCTGTAGCACAAAATTCTGTCCAACAAGGACTCATTCGTTTCCAAAAGAATCTGTAGTTCTCTACTGCATCACATTACACACCATTTCACACCATTCCACATTGTACACCATTCCCCAATATTCCAGCACATTCCTTGGCTTTACATTCGAGGAAATGAGACACCATTCCCTTCCTAACCACTCTAGATACATTTATCATGTCACATTACTGCAAATTCCACTCCATTCCAAAACGTTCTATTGCGTTCCATTCTAGGAATGCTCCATTCGATTCCAAAAAATTCACATACTTCCTATTGTGTCACTTTATATGAAATTCCACTCAATTATGCAAGATCCTGCTGCATTCCCCAAGATTAAAACATGTTCTACAGAGTTCCATTGTGACAGAGTAGGCACCATTCTTTCCCAAACAACCCAGGAAATCTCTGTTGCGTCACATTGCAGCACGTTCCAATCAATGCCACAGCATTGCACTCCATTGTGCAACGAGGCCACCACATTCCATTGCATTCCATTCTGTAAAATAAGTCCCCACAGCTTCCAAACCATTCAGGAAAAGCCTATTGTGTCAATTCACATGCCATTCCATGAGATTCCACAACATTCTACCAATTCCAAACACTCCACTGCGTTGTTTTGCATTCAATTGTTACAAGAAGGCACCGTTCTCGCCAAAATCTCTCAGGAACCCTCTATTGCATCACATTACTTACCGATACACTCCATTTTGAAGCCTTCCACTCTACTGGCAATAGACCACCGCGTTCTATTACATTCAATTCCGCCAAGCAAGGCTTCATTTGCATCCAATTCACTCGGGAACTCTTATTGCGTCACATTACAACGGACTCAACTCCATTCCACAACATTGCATTCCATACCACAACACTAAACCATGTTCTATCACGTTCCATTCTGCAAAATAAGGTTCCACTCTTTTCCCAAACAATGAGTAACCAGCTACCGTGTCACACTAAAACCCATTACACACCACTCCACAACTCTCCACTTCATTTCGCAACAATCCACTGTATTCTTTGCATTCCATTCCTACAATAAGGATCGATCACTTCCAACCCATTAAGGACTGTGTATTGCATCACATCAAATGCCATTCCACTCCATTCTACAATATTCTTTTCCATTCGACTACATTCCACCACGTTCTACTACATTCCATTCCGTCAAATAAGGCTCCATTCTTTTCAAAAACCATGAAGAACACTCTACTGCATGACATTACACATGATTCTAGTCCTCTCAGCAGCATTGCACTCCATTACTGAACATTTCACCATGTTCTATTGAGTTCCATTCCATGACAAAGAGCTCCATTTCCTTCGAGACTACTCAGAAACTCTATATTGTGGCACATTATACGCAATTCTAAACCCGTAGAGAAGATGGCAATTAACACCACAAAACTCCACCGTGTTCTATAGCGCTCCATTCTTTGAAAGAAGGCTCCATTCATGTCCAAAACCAACTATAACGCCCCATTGCATTACATTACACCAAATGACACTCCATTCTACATTTTACACTATTCCCCAATATTTCAGCACATTCATTTGCTATACATTCTGGCAAATGAAGCACCGTTCGTTTCCAAACCACTCTAGAGAGCCTTACTACTTCACATTACAGCCTATTCCACACCATTCCAAAACATGGGCCTCCTTTCCACAACATTCTACCACATTCTATTGCGATCAATTATTCCTAAGAATGATGCATTTCCTTCTAAACAATTCAAGAACATCCTATTGTGTCACTTCAGCTGCGATTCCTCTACCATTGCCAAGATTATCCTCCAGTTCCCAACATATCAACAAGTTCTAGTGAGTTTCATTGTGACAAAGACGGCACCTTTCATATCCAAACAGACCTGGAACTCTTTCTTGTGACACTTTACATCGCGTTCCACTAAATACCACAGCATTGAAGTCCATTGCACAACATTCCACCACATTCCATTACATTACATTCCGTAAAAGAAGGCTCCGTTAATTCCAAACCATTCAGGAGCCGCCTATTGAGGCAATTCACATGCCATTCTGCACGGATCCGCTAGATTTTACTCCACTCGAATATCCCACTATGTTCTGTTGCATCCATTGTTCAAGAGAAGGCATCACTCTCTACAAAAACTCTGAGGGATCGTCCATTGCATCACATTACACCCCATTGCACTCCACTTCACAGTCTTAAACTCTTTTCCGCAACGTTCCACCACGTACTATTGCGCTCGATTCGGTCAAGCAATGCTGCATTCGCTTCCAAATCACTCTGGAACCCTTTATTGCGTCACATTACAACCGATTCAAGTCCATTGCAAAACATGGCAGCCATATCGCAAAACTCCACCGTGTTCTGCCTCGTACCATTCTGCCAAAGAAGGCTCCACTCTTCTCCAGAACAATCAGGAACAGTCTATTGCATCACATCACACCCCATTACAGTCCATTCCACAACCCTGAACTTCATTTCTCAAAATTCCACGGTATTCTTTTACATTCCATTCCTACAAAAACGGCTCAATTCACTTCCAACCTATTATGGTCTGTCTATTGCATCACATCAAACGCCATTGATCTTCATTCTACAAGATTCGACTCCTTTCCACTACATTCCACCACGTCCTTTTGCATTCCATTCTGACAAATAAGGTCCATTCTTTACAAAACAATCAGAAACACTGTAGTGCGTCTTTTCACAGATGATTCCATTGCATTTCACAGCATTTCACTTAATTGCTGAAGATCTCACTATGTTCTCTTGCGTTCCTTTCCATCTAAGTGAAGTCCGTTTGCTTCCAGACCAACCGGGAACTCTATATTGTGTCACATTGCACGCGTTCAACCCCAGTCTACAAAATTGCATTTAACTACAGAAAATTCCACAACGTTCTGTAGCACAAAATTCTGTCCAACAAGGACCCATTCGTTTCCAAAAGAATCTGTAGTTCTCTACTGCATCACATTACACACCATTTCACACCATTCCACATTGTACACCATTCCCCAATATTCCAGCACATTCCTTGGCTTTACATTCGAGGAAATGAGACACCATTCCCTTCCTAACCACTCTAGATACATTTATCATGTCACATTACAGCAAATTCCACTCCATTCCAAAACGTTCTATTGCGTTCCATTCTAGGAATGCTCCATTCGATTCCAAAAAATTCACATACTTCCTATTGTGTCACTTTATATGAAATTCCACTCAATTATGCAAGATCCTGCTGCATTCCCCAAGATTAAAACATGTTCTACAGAGTTCCATTGTGACAGAGTAGGCACCATTCTTTCCCAAACAACCCAGGAAATCTCTGTTGCGTCACATTGCAGCACGTTCCAATCAATGCCACAGCATTGCACTCCATTGTGCAACGAGGCCACCACATTCCATTGCATTCCATTCTGTAAAATAAGTCCCCACAGCTTCCAAACCATTCAGGAAAAGCCTATTGTGTCAATTCACATGCCATTCCATGAGATTCCACAACATTCTACCAATTCCAAACACTCCACTGCGTTGTTTTGCATTCAATTGTTACAAGAAGGCACCGTTCTCGCCAAAATCTCTCAGGAACCCTCTATTGCATCACATTACTTACCGATACACTCCATTTTGAAGCCTTCCACTCTACTGGCAATAGACCACCGCGTTCTATTACATTCAATTCCGCCAAGCAAGGCTTCATTTGCATCCAATTCACTCGGGAACTCTTATTGCGTCACATTACAACGGACTCAACTCCATTCCACAACATTGCATTCCATACCACAACACTAAACCATGTTCTATCACGTTCCATTCTGCAAAATAAGGTTCCACTCTTTTCCCAAACAATGAGTAACCAGCTACCGTGTCACACTAAAACCCATTACACACCACTCCACAACTCTCCACTTCATTTCGCAACAATCCACTGTATTCTTTGCATTCCATTCCTACAATAAGGATCGATCACTTCCAACCCATTAAGGACTGTGTATTGCATCACATCAAATGCCATTCCACTCCATTCTACAATATTCTTTTCCATTCGACTACATTCCACCACGTTCTACTACATTCCATTCCGTCAAATAAGGCTCCATTCTTTTCAAAAACCATGAAGAACACTCTACTGCATGACATTACACATGATTCTAGTCCTCTCAGCAGCATTGCACTCCATTACTGAACATTTCACCATGTTCTATTGAGTTCCATTCCATGACAAAGAGCTCCATTTCCTTCGAGACTACTCAGAAACTCTATATTGTGGCACATTATACGCAATTCTAAACCCGTAGAGAAGATGGCAATTAACACCACAAAACTCCACCGTGTTCTATAGCGCTCCATTCTTTGAAAGAAGGCTCCATTCATGTCCAAAACCAACTATAACGCCCCATTGCATTACATTACACCAAATGACACTCCATTCTACATTTTACACTATTCCCCAATATTTCAGCACATTCATTTGCTATACATTCTGGCAAATGAAGCACCGTTCGTTTCCAAACCACTCTAGAGAGCCTTACTACTTCACATTACAGCCTATTCCACACCATTCCAAAACATGGGCCTCCTTTCCACAACATTCTACCACATTCTATTGCGATCAATTATTCCTAAGAATGATGCATTTCCTTCTAAACAATTCAAGAACATCCTATTGTGTCACTTCAGCTGCGATTCCTCTACCATTGCCAAGATTTTCCTCCAGTTCCCAACATATCAACACGTTCTAGTGAGTTTCATTGTGACAAAGACGGCACCTTTCATATCCAAACAGACCTGGAACTCTTTCTTGTGACACTTTACATCGCGTTCCACTAAATACCACAGCATTGAAGTCCATTGCACAACATTCCACCACATTCCATTACATTACATTCCGTAAAAGAAGGTTCCGTTAATTCCAAACCATTCAGGAGCCGCCTATTGAGGCAATTCACATGCCATTCTGCACGGATCCGCTAGATTTTACTCCACTCGAATATCCCACTATGTTCTGTTGCATCCATTGTTCAAGAGAAGGCATCACTCTCTACAAAAACTCTGAGGGATCGTCCATTGCATCACATTACACCCCATTGCACTCCACTTCACAGTCTTAAACTCTTTTCCGCAACGTTCCACCACGTACTATTGCGCTCCATTCGGTCAAGCAATGCTGCATTCGCTTCCAAATCACTCTGGAACCCTTTATTGCGTCACATTACAACCGATTCAAGTCCATTGCAAAACATGGCAGCCATATCGCAAAACTCCACCGTGTTCTGCCTCGTACCATTCTGCCAAAGAAGGCTCCACTCTTCTCCAGAACAATCAGGAACAGTCTATTGCATCACATCACACCCCATTACAGTCCATTCCACAACCCTGAACTTCATTTCTCAAAATTCCACGGTATTCTTTTACATTCCATTCCTACAAAAACGGCTCAATTCACTTCCAACCTATTATGGTCTGTCTATTGCATCACATCAAACGCCATTGAATTCGACTCCTTTCCACTACATTCCACCACGTCCTTTTGCATTCCATTCTGACAAATAAGGTCCATTCTTTACAAAACAATCAGAAACACTGTAGTGCGTCTTTTCACAGATGATTCCATTGCATTTCACAGCATTTCACTTAATTGCTGAAGATCTCACTATGTTCTCTTGCGTTCCTTTCCATCTAAGTGAAGTCCGTTTGCTTCCAGACCAACCGGGAACTCTATATTGTGTCACATTGCACGCGTTCAACCCCAGTCTACAAAATTGCATTTAACTACAGAAAATTCCACAACGTTCTGTAGCACAAAATTCTGTCCAACAAGGACTCATTCGTTTCCAAAAGAATCTGTAGTTCTCTACTGCATCACATTACACACCATTTCACACCATTCCACATTGTACACCATTCCCCAATATTCCAGCACATTCCTTGGCTTTACATTCGAGGAAATGAGACACCATTCCCTTCCTAACCACTCTAGATACATTTATCATGTCACATTACTGCAAATTCCACTCCATTCCAAAACGTTCTATTGCGTTCCATTCTAGGAATGCTCCATTCGATTCCAAAAAATTCACATACTTCCTATTGTGTCACTTTATATGAAATTCCACTCAATTATGCAAGATCCTGCTGCATTCCCCAAGATTAAAACATGTTCTACAGAGTTCCATTGTGACAGAGTAGGCACCATTCTTTCCCAAACAACCCAGGAAATCTCTGTTGCGTCACATTGCAGCACGTTCCAATCAATGCCACAGCATTGCACTCCATTGTGCAACGAGGCCACCACATTCCATTGCATTCCATTCTGTAAAATAAGTCCCCACAGCTTCCAAACCATTCAGGAAAAGCCTATTGTGTCAATTCACATGCCATTCCATGAGATTCCACAACATTCTACCAATTCCAAACACTCCACTGCGTTGTTTTGCATTCAATTGTTACAAGAAGGCACCGTTCTCGCCAAAATCTCTCAGGAACCCTCTATTGCATCACATTACTTACCGATACACTCCATTTTGAAGCCTTCCACTCTACTGGCAATAGACCACCGCGTTCTATTACATTCAATTCCGCCAAGCAAGGCTTCATTTGCATCCAATTCACTCGGGAACTCTTATTGCGTCACATTACAACGGACTCAACTCCATTCCACAACATTGCATTCCATACCACAACACTAAACCATGTTCTATCACGTTCCATTCTGCAAAATAAGGTTCCACTCTTTTCCCAAACAATGAGTAACCAGCTACCGTGTCACACTAAAACCCATTACACACCACTCCACAACTCTCCACTTCATTTCGCAACAATCCACTGTATTCTTTGCATTCCATTCCTACAATAAGGATCGATCACTTCCAACCCATTAAGGACTGTGTATTGCATCACATCAAATGCCATTCCACTCCATTCTACAATATTCTTTTCCATTCGACTACATTCCACCACGTTCTACTACATTCCATTCCGTCAAATAAGGCTCCATTCTTTTCAAAAACCATGAAGAACACTCTACTGCATGACATTACACATGATTCTAGTCCTCTCAGCAGCATTGCACTCCATTACTGAACATTTCACCATGTTCTATTGAGTTCCATTCCATGACAAAGAGCTCCATTTCCTTCGAGACTACTCAGAAACTCTATATTGTGGCACATTATACGCAATTCTAAACCCGTAGAGAAGATGGCAATTAACACCACAAAACTCCACCGTGTTCTATAGCGCTCCATTCTTTGAAAGAAGGCTCCATTCATGTCCAAAACCAACTATAACGCCCCATTGCATTACATTACACCAAATGACACTCCATTCTACATTTTACACTATTCCCCAATATTTCAGCACATTCATTTGCTATACATTCTGGCAAATGAAGCACCGTTCGTTTCCAAACCACTCTAGAGAGCCTTACTACTTCACATTACAGCCTATTCCACACCATTCCAAAACATGGGCCTCCTTTCCACAACATTCTACCACATTCTATTGCGATCAATTATTCCTAAGAATGATGCATTTCCTTCTAAACAATTCAAGAACATCCTATTGTGTCACTTCAGCTGCGATTCCTCTACCATTGCCAAGATTATCCTCCAGTTCCCAACATATCAACAAGTTCTAGTGAGTTTCATTGTGACAAAGACGGCACCTTTCATATCCAAACAGACCTGGAACTCTTTCTTGTGACACTTTACATCGCGTTCCACTAAATACCACAGCATTGAAGTCCATTGCACAACATTCCACCACATTCCATTACATTACATTCCGTAAAAGAAGGCTCCGTTAATTCCAAACCATTCAGGAGCCGCCTATTGAGGCAATTCACATGCCATTCTGCACGGATCCGCTAGATTTTACTCCACTCGAATATCCCACTATGTTCTGTTGCATCCATTGTTCAAGAGAAGGCATCACTCTCTACAAAAACTCTGAGGGATCGTCCATTGCATCACATTACACCCCATTGCACTCCACTTCACAGTCTTAAACTCTTTTCCGCAACGTTCCACCACGTACTATTGCGCTCGATTCGGTCAAGCAATGCTGCATTCGCTTCCAAATCACTCTGGAACCCTTTATTGCGTCACATTACAACCGATTCAAGTCCATTGCAAAACATGGCAGCCATATCGCAAAACTCCACCGTGTTCTGCCTCGTACCATTCTGCCAAAGAAGGCTCCACTCTTCTCCAGAACAATCAGGAACAGTCTATTGCATCACATCACACCCCATTACAGTCCATTCCACAACCCTGAACTTCATTTCTCAAAATTCCACGGTATTCTTTTACATTCCATTCCTACAAAAACGGCTCAATTCACTTCCAACCTATTATGGTCTGTCTATTGCATCACATCAAACGCCATTGAATTCGACTCCTTTCCACTACATTCCACCACGTCCTTTTGCATTCCATTCTGACAAATAAGGTCCATTCTTTACAAAACAATCAGAAACACTGTAGTGCGTCTTTTTACAGATGATTCCATTGCATTTCACAGCATTTCACTTAATTGCTGAAGATCTCACTATGTTCTCTTGCGTTCCTTTCCATCTAAGTGAAGTCCGTTTGCTTCCAGACCAACCGGGAACTCTATATTGTGTCACATTGCACGCGTTCAACCCCAGTCTACAAAATTGCATTTAACTACAGAAAATTCCACAACGTTCTGTAGCACAAAATTCTGTCCAACAAGGACTCATTCGTTTCCAAAAGAATCTGTAGTTCTCTACTGCATCACATTACACACCATTTCACACCATTCCACATTGTACACCATTCCCCAATATTCCAGCACATTCCTTGGCTTTACATTCGAGGAAATGAGACACCATTCCCTTCCTAACCACTCTAGATACATTTATCATGTCACATTACTGCAAATTCCACTCCATTCCAAAACGTTCTATTGCGTTCCATTCTAGGAATGCTCCATTCGATTCCAAAAAATTCACATACTTCCTATTGTGTCACTTTATATGAAATTCCACTCAATTATGCAAGATCCTGCTGCATTCCCCAAGATTAAAACATGTTCTACAGAGTTCCATTGTGACAGAGTAGGCACCATTCTTTCCCAAACAACCCAGGAAATCTCTGTTGCGTCACATTGCAGCACGTTCCAATCAATGCCACAGCATTGCACTCCATTGTGCAACGAGGCCACCACATTCCATTGCATTCCATTCTGTAAAATAAGTCCCCACAGCTTCCAAACCATTCAGGAAAAGCCTATTGTGTCAATTCACATGCCATTCCATGAGATTCCACAACATTCTACCAATTCCAAACACTCCACTGCGTTGTTTTGCATTCAATTGTTACAAGAAGGCACCGTTCTCGCCAAAATCTCTCAGGAACCCTCTATTGCATCACATTACTTACCGATACACTCCATTTTGAAGCCTTCCACTCTACTGGCAATAGACCACCGCGTTCTATTACATTCAATTCCGCCAAGCAAGGCTTCATTTGCATCCAATTCACTCGGGAACTCTTATTGCGTCACATTACAACGGACTCAACTCCATTCCACAACATTGCATTCCATACCACAACACTAAACCATGTTCTATCACGTTCCATTCTGCAAAATAAGGTTCCACTCTTTTCCCAAACAATGAGTAACCAGCTACCGTGTCACACTAAAACCCATTACACACCACTCCACAACTCTCCACTTCATTTCGCAACAATCCACTGTATTCTTTGCATTCCATTCCTACAATAAGGATCGATCACTTCCAACCCATTAAGGACTGTGTATTGCATCACATCAAATGCCATTCCACTCCATTCTACAATATTCTTTTCCATTCGACTACATTCCACCACGTTCTACTACATTCCATTCCGTCAAATAAGGCTCCATTCTTTTCAAAAACCATGAAGAACACTCTACTGCATGACATTACACATGATTCTAGTCCTCTCAGCAGCATTGCACTCCATTACTGAACATTTCACCATGTTCTATTGAGTTCCATTCCATGACAAAGAGCTCCATTTCCTTCGAGACTACTCAGAAACTCTATATTGTGGCACATTATACGCAATTCTAAACCCGTAGAGAAGATGGCAATTAACACCACAAAACTCCACCGTGTTCTATAGCGCTCCATTCTTTGAAAGAAGGCTCCATTCATGTCCAAAACCAACTATAACGCCCCATTGCATTACATTACACCAAATGACACTCCATTCTACATTTTACACTATTCCCCAATATTTCAGCACATTCATTTGCTATACATTCTGGCAAATGAAGCACCGTTCGTTTCCAAACCACTCTAGAGAGCCTTACTACTTCACATTACAGCCTATTCCACACCATTCCAAAACATGGGCCTCCTTTCCACAACATTCTACCACATTCTATTGCGATCAATTATTCCTAAGAATGATGCATTTCCTTCTAAACAATTCAAGAACATCCTATTGTGTCACTTCAGCTGCGATTCCTCTACCATTGCCAAGATTATCCTCCAGTTCCCAACATATCAACAAGTTCTAGTGAGTTTCATTGTGACAAAGACGGCACCTTTCATATCCAAACAGACCTGGAACTCTTTCTTGTGACACTTTACATCGCGTTCCACTAAATACCACAGCATTGAAGTCCATTGCACAACATTCCACCACATTCCATTACATTACATTCCGTAAAAGAAGGCTCCGTTAATTCCAAACCATTCAGGAGCCGCCTATTGAGGCAATTCACATGCCATTCTGCACGGATCCGCTAGATTTTACTCCACTCGAATATCCCACTATGTTCTGTTGCATCCATTGTTCAAGAGAAGGCATCACTCTCTACAAAAACTCTGAGGGATCGTCCATTGCATCACATTACACCCCATTGCACTCCACTTCACAGTCTTAAACTCTTTTCCGCAACGTTCCACCACGTACTATTGCGCTCGATTCGGTCAAGCAATGCTGCATTCGCTTCCAAATCACTCTGGAACCCTTTATTGCGTCACATTACAACCGATTCAAGTCCATTGCAAAACATGGCAGCCATATCGCAAAACTCCACCGTGTTCTGCCTCGTACCATTCTGCCAAAGAAGGCTCCACTCTTCTCCAGAACAATCAGGAACAGTCTATTGCATCACATCACACCCCATTACAGTCCATTCCACAACCCTGAACTTCATTTCTCAAAATTCCACGGTATTCTTTTACATTCCATTCCTACAAAAACGGCTCAATTCACTTCCAACCTATTATGGTCTGTCTATTGCATCACATCAAACGCCATTGAATTCGACTCCTTTCCACTACATTCCACCACGTCCTTTTGCATTCCATTCTGACAAATAAGGTCCATTCTTTACAAAACAATCAGAAACACTGTAGTGCGTCTTTTTACAGATGATTCCATTGCATTTCACAGCATTTCACTTAATTGCTGAAGATCTCACTATGTTCTCTTGCGTTCCTTTCCATCTAAGTGAAGTCCGTTTGCTTCCAGACCAACCGGGAACTCTATATTGTGTCACATTGCACGCGTTCAACCCCAGTCTACAAAATTGCATTTAACTACAGAAAATTCCACAACGTTCTGTAGCACAAAATTCTGTCCAACAAGGACTCATTCGTTTCCAAAAGAATCTGTAGTTCTCTACTGCATCACATTACACACCATTTCACACCATTCCACATTGTACACCATTCCCCAATATTCCAGCACATTCCTTGGCTTTACATTCGAGGAAATGAGACACCATTCCCTTCCTAACCACTCTAGATACATTTATCATGTCACATTACTGCAAATTCCACTCCATTCCAAAACGTTCTATTGCGTTCCATTCTAGGAATGCTCCATTCGATTCCAAAAAATTCACATACTTCCTATTGTGTCACTTTATATGAAATTCCACTCAATTATGCAAGATCCTGCTGCATTCCCCAAGATTAAAACATGTTCTACAGAGTTCCATTGTGACAGAGTAGGCACCATTCTTTCCCAAACAACCCAGGAAATCTCTGTTGCGTCACATTGCAGCACGTTCCAATCAATGCCACAGCATTGCACTCCATTGTGCAACGAGGCCACCACATTCCATTGCATTCCATTCTGTAAAATAAGTCCCCACAGCTTCCAAACCATTCAGGAAAAGCCTATTGTGTCAATTCACATGCCATTCCATGAGATTCCACAACATTCTACCAATTCCAAACACTCCACTGCGTTGTTTTGCATTCAATTGTTACAAGAAGGCACCGTTCTCGCCAAAATCTCTCAGGAACCCTCTATTGCATCACATTACTTACCGATACACTCCATTTTGAAGCCTTCCACTCTACTGGCAATAGACCACCGCGTTCTATTACATTCAATTCCGCCAAGCAAGGCTTCATTTGCATCCAATTCACTCGGGAACTCTTATTGCGTCACATTACAACGGACTCAACTCCATTCCACAACATTGCATTCCATACCACAACACTAAACCATGTTCTATCACGTTCCATTCTGCAAAATAAGGTTCCACTCTTTTCCCAAACAATGAGTAACCAGCTACCGTGTCACACTAAAACCCATTACACACCACTCCACAACTCTCCACTTCATTTCGCAACAATCCACTGTATTCTTTGCATTCCATTCCTACAATAAGGATCGATCACTTCCAACCCATTAAGGACTGTGTATTGCATCACATCAAATGCCATTCCACTCCATTCTACAATATTCTTTTCCATTCGACTACATTCCACCACGTTCTACTACATTCCATTCCGTCAAATAAGGCTCCATTCTTTTCAAAAACCATGAAGAACACTCTACTGCATGACATTACACATGATTCTAGTCCTCTCAGCAGCATTGCACTCCATTACTGAACATTTCACCATGTTCTATTGAGTTCCATTCCATGACAAAGAGCTCCATTTCCTTCGAGACTACTCAGAAACTCTATATTGTGGCACATTATACGCAATTCTAAACCCGTAGAGAAGATGGCAATTAACACCACAAAACTCCACCGTGTTCTATAGCGCTCCATTCTTTGAAAGAAGGCTCCATTCATGTCCAAAACCAACTATAACGCCCCATTGCATTACATTACACCAAATGACACTCCATTCTACATTTTACACTATTCCCCAATATTTCAGCACATTCATTTGCTATACATTCTGGCAAATGAAGCACCGTTCGTTTCCAAACCACTCTAGAGAGCCTTACTACTTCACATTACAGCCTATTCCACACCATTCCAAAACATGGGCCTCCTTTCCACAACATTCTACCACATTCTATTGCGATCAATTATTCCTAAGAATGATGCATTTCCTTCTAAACAATTCAAGAACATCCTATTGTGTCACTTCAGCTGCGATTCCTCTACCATTGCCAAGATTATCCTCCAGTTCCCAACATATCAACAAGTTCTAGTGAGTTTCATTGTGACAAAGACGGCACCTTTCATATCCAAACAGACCTGGAACTCTTTCTTGTGACACTTTACATCGCGTTCCACTAAATACCACAGCATTGAAGTCCATTGCACAACATTCCACCACATTCCATTACATTACATTCCGTAAAAGAAGGCTCCGTTAATTCCAAACCATTCAGGAGCCGCCTATTGAGGCAATTCACATGCCATTCTGCACGGATCCGCTAGATTTTACTCCACTCGAATATCCCACTATGTTCTGTTGCATCCATTGTTCAAGAGAAGGCATCACTCTCTACAAAAACTCTGAGGGATCGTCCATTGCATCACATTACACCCCATTGCACTCCACTTCACAGTCTTAAACTCTTTTCCGCAACGTTCCACCACGTACTATTGCGCTCGATTCGGTCAAGCAATGCTGCATTCGCTTCCAAATCACTCTGGAACCCTTTATTGCGTCACATTACAACCGATTCAAGTCCATTGCAAAACATGGCAGCCATATCGCAAAACTCCACCGTGTTCTGCCTCGTACCATTCTGCCAAAGAAGGCTCCACTCTTCTCCAGAACAATCAGGAACAGTCTATTGCATCACATCACACCCCATTACAGTCCATTCCACAACCCTGAACTTCATTTCTCAAAATTCCACGGTATTCTTTTACATTCCATTCCTACAAAAACGGCTCAATTCACTTCCAACCTATTATGGTCTGTCTATTGCATCACATCAAACGCCATTGATCTTCATTCTACAAGATTCGACTCCTTTCCACTACATTCCACCACGTCCTTTTGCATTCCATTCTGACAAATAAGGTCCATTCTTTACAAAACAATCAGAAACACTGTAGTGCGTCTTTTCACAGATGATTCCATTGCATTTCACAGCATTTCACTTAATTGCTGAAGATCTCACTATGTTCTCTTGCGTTCCTTTCCATCTAAGTGAAGTCCGTTTGCTTCCAGACCAACCGGGAACTCTATATTGTGTCACATTGCACGCGTTCAACCCCAGTCTACAAAATTGCATTTAACTACAGAAAATTCCACAACGTTCTGTAGCACAAAATTCTGTCCAACAAGGACCCATTCGTTTCCAAAAGAATCTGTAGTTCTCTACTGCATCACATTACACACCATTTCACACCATTCCACATTGTACACCATTCCCCAATATTCCAGCACATTCCTTGGCTTTACATTCGAGGAAATGAGACACCATTCCCTTCCTAACCACTCTAGATACATTTATCATGTCACATTACAGCAAATTCCACTCCATTCCAAAACGTTCTATTGCGTTCCATTCTAGGAATGCTCCATTCGATTCCAAAAAATTCACATACTTCCTATTGTGTCACTTTATATGAAATTCCACTCAATTATGCAAGATCCTGCTGCATTCCCCAAGATTAAAACATGTTCTACAGAGTTCCATTGTGACAGAGTAGGCACCATTCTTTCCCAAACAACCCAGGAAATCTCTGTTGCGTCACATTGCAGCACGTTCCAATCAATGCCACAGCATTGCACTCCATTGTGCAACGAGGCCACCACATTCCATTGCATTCCATTCTGTAAAATAAGTCCCCACAGCTTCCAAACCATTCAGGAAAAGCCTATTGTGTCAATTCACATGCCATTCCATGAGATTCCACAACATTCTACCAATTCCAAACACTCCACTGCGTTGTTTTGCATTCAATTGTTACAAGAAGGCACCGTTCTCGCCAAAATCTCTCAGGAACCCTCTATTGCATCACATTACTTACCGATACACTCCATTTTGAAGCCTTCCACTCTACTGGCAATAGACCACCGCGTTCTATTACATTCAATTCCGCCAAGCAAGGCTTCATTTGCATCCAATTCACTCGGGAACTCTTATTGCGTCACATTACAACGGACTCAACTCCATTCCACAACATTGCATTCCATACCACAACACTAAACCATGTTCTATCACGTTCCATTCTGCAAAATAAGGTTCCACTCTTTTCCCAAACAATGAGTAACCAGCTACCGTGTCACACTAAAACCCATTACACACCACTCCACAACTCTCCACTTCATTTCGCAACAATCCACTGTATTCTTTGCATTCCATTCCTACAATAAGGATCGATCACTTCCAACCCATTAAGGACTGTGTATTGCATCACATCAAATGCCATTCCACTCCATTCTACAATATTCTTTTCCATTCGACTACATTCCACCACGTTCTACTACATTCCATTCCGTCAAATAAGGCTCCATTCTTTTCAAAAACCATGAAGAACACTCTACTGCATGACATTACACATGATTCTAGTCCTCTCAGCAGCATTGCACTCCATTACTGAACATTTCACCATGTTCTATTGAGTTCCATTCCATGACAAAGAGCTCCATTTCCTTCGAGACTACTCAGAAACTCTATATTGTGGCACATTATACGCAATTCTAAACCCGTAGAGAAGATGGCAATTAACACCACAAAACTCCACCGTGTTCTATAGCGCTCCATTCTTTGAAAGAAGGCTCCATTCATGTCCAAAACCAACTATAACGCCCCATTGCATTACATTACACCAAATGACACTCCATTCTACATTTTACACTATTCCCCAATATTTCAGCACATTCATTTGCTATACATTCTGGCAAATGAAGCACCGTTCGTTTCCAAACCACTCTAGAGAGCCTTACTACTTCACATTACAGCCTATTCCACACCATTCCAAAACATGGGCCTCCTTTCCACAACATTCTACCACATTCTATTGCGATCAATTATTCCTAAGAATGATGCATTTCCTTCTAAACAATTCAAGAACATCCTATTGTGTCACTTCAGCTGCGATTCCTCTACCATTGCCAAGATTTTCCTCCAGTTCCCAACATATCAACACGTTCTAGTGAGTTTCATTGTGACAAAGACGGCACCTTTCATATCCAAACAGACCTGGAACTCTTTCTTGTGACACTTTACATCGCGTTCCACTAAATACCACAGCATTGAAGTCCATTGCACAACATTCCACCACATTCCATTACATTACATTCCGTAAAAGAAGGTTCCGTTAATTCCAAACCATTCAGGAGCCGCCTATTGAGGCAATTCACATGCCATTCTGCACGGATCCGCTAGATTTTACTCCACTCGAATATCCCACTATGTTCTGTTGCATCCATTGTTCAAGAGAAGGCATCACTCTCTACAAAAACTCTGAGGGATCGTCCATTGCATCACATTACACCCCATTGCACTCCACTTCACAGTCTTAAACTCTTTTCCGCAACGTTCCACCACGTACTATTGCGCTCCATTCGGTCAAGCAATGCTGCATTCGCTTCCAAATCACTCTGGAACCCTTTATTGCGTCACATTACAACCGATTCAAGTCCATTGCAAAACATGGCAGCCATATCGCAAAACTCCACCGTGTTCTGCCTCGTACCATTCTGCCAAAGAAGGCTCCACTCTTCTCCAGAACAATCAGGAACAGTCTATTGCATCACATCACACCCCATTACAGTCCATTCCACAACCCTGAACTTCATTTCTCAAAATTCCACGGTATTCTTTTACATTCCATTCCTACAAAAACGGCTCAATTCACTTCCAACCTATTATGGTCTGTCTATTGCATCACATCAAACGCCATTGAATTCGACTCCTTTCCACTACATTCCACCACGTCCTTTTGCATTCCATTCTGACAAATAAGGTCCATTCTTTACAAAACAATCAGAAACACTGTAGTGCGTCTTTTCACAGATGATTCCATTGCATTTCACAGCATTTCACTTAATTGCTGAAGATCTCACTATGTTCTCTTGCGTTCCTTTCCATCTAAGTGAAGTCCGTTTGCTTCCAGACCAACCGGGAACTCTATATTGTGTCACATTGCACGCGTTCAACCCCAGTCTACAAAATTGCATTTAACTACAGAAAATTCCACAACGTTCTGTAGCACAAAATTCTGTCCAACAAGGACCCATTCGTTTCCAAAAGAATCTGTAGTTCTCTACTGCATCACATTACACACCATTTCACACCATTCCACATTGTACACCATTCCCCAATATTCCAGCACATTCCTTGGCTTTACATTCGAGGAAATGAGACACCATTCCCTTCCTAACCACTCTAGATACATTTATCATGTCACATTACTGCAAATTCCACTCCATTCCAAAACGTTCTATTGCGTTCCATTCTAGGAATGCTCCATTCGATTCCAAAAAATTCACATACTTCCTATTGTGTCACTTTATATGAAATTCCACTCAATTATGCAAGATCCTGCTGCATTCCCCAAGATTAAAACATGTTCTACAGAGTTCCATTGTGACAGAGTAGGCACCATTCTTTCCCAAACAACCCAGGAAATCTCTGTTGCGTCACATTGCAGCACGTTCCAATCAATGCCACAGCATTGCACTCCATTGTGCAACGAGGCCACCACATTCCATTGCATTCCATTCTGTAAAATAAGTCCCCACAGCTTCCAAACCATTCAGGAAAAGCCTATTGTGTCAATTCACATGCCATTCCATGAGATTCCACAACATTCTACCAATTCCAAACACTCCACTGCGTTGTTTTGCATTCAATTGTTACAAGAAGGCACCGTTCTCGCCAAAATCTCTCAGGAACCCTCTATTGCATCACATTACTTACCGATACACTCCATTTTGAAGCCTTCCACTCTACTGGCAATAGACCACCGCGTTCTATTACATTCAATTCCGCCAAGCAAGGCTTCATTTGCATCCAATTCACTCGGGAACTCTTATTGCGTCACATTACAACGGACTCAACTCCATTCCACAACATTGCATTCCATACCACAACACTAAACCATGTTCTATCACGTTCCATTCTGCAAAATAAGGTTCCACTCTTTTCCCAAACAATGAGTAACCAGCTACCGTGTCACACTAAAACCCATTACACACCACTCCACAACTCTCCACTTCATTTCGCAACAATCCACTGTATTCTTTGCATTCCATTCCTACAATAAGGATCGATCACTTCCAACCCATTAAGGACTGTGTATTGCATCACATCAAATGCCATTCCACTCCATTCTACAATATTCTTTTCCATTCGACTACATTCCACCACGTTCTACTACATTCCATTCCGTCAAATAAGGCTCCATTCTTTTCAAAAACCATGAAGAACACTCTACTGCATGACATTACACATGATTCTAGTCCTCTCAGCAGCATTGCACTCCATTACTGAACATTTCACCATGTTCTATTGAGTTCCATTCCATGACAAAGAGCTCCATTTCCTTCGAGACTACTCAGAAACTCTATATTGTGGCACATTATACGCAATTCTAAACCCGTAGAGAAGATGGCAATTAACACCACAAAACTCCACCGTGTTCTATAGCGCTCCATTCTTTGAAAGAAGGCTCCATTCATGTCCAAAACCAACTATAACGCCCCATTGCATTACATTACACCAAATGACACTCCATTCTACATTTTACACTATTCCCCAATATTTCAGCACATTCATTTGCTATACATTCTGGCAAATGAAGCACCGTTCGTTTCCAAACCACTCTAGAGAGCCTTACTACTTCACATTACAGCCTATTCCACACCATTCCAAAACATGGGCCTCCTTTCCACAACATTCTACCACATTCTATTGCGATCAATTATTCCTAAGAATGATGCATTTCCTTCTAAACAATTCAAGAACATCCTATTGTGTCACTTCAGCTGCGATTCCTCTACCATTGCCAAGATTATCCTCCAGTTCCCAACATATCAACAAGTTCTAGTGAGTTTCATTGTGACAAAGACGGCACCTTTCATATCCAAACAGACCTGGAACTCTTTCTTGTGACACTTTACATCGCGTTCCACTAAATACCACAGCATTGAAGTCCATTGCACAACATTCCACCACATTCCATTACATTACATTCCGTAAAAGAAGGCTCCGTTAATTCCAAACCATTCAGGAGCCGCCTATTGAGGCAATTCACATGCCATTCTGCACGGATCCGCTAGATTTTACTCCACTCGAATATCCCACTATGTTCTGTTGCATCCATTGTTCAAGAGAAGGCATCACTCTCTACAAAAACTCTGAGGGATCGTCCATTGCATCACATTACACCCCATTGCACTCCACTTCACAGTCTTAAACTCTTTTCCGCAACGTTCCACCACGTACTATTGCGCTCGATTCGGTCAAGCAATGCTGCATTCGCTTCCAAATCACTCTGGAACCCTTTATTGCGTCACATTACAACCGATTCAAGTCCATTGCAAAACATGGCAGCCATATCGCAAAACTCCACCGTGTTCTGCCTCGTACCATTCTGCCAAAGAAGGCTCCACTCTTCTCCAGAACAATCAGGAACAGTCTATTGCATCACATCACACCCCATTACAGTCCATTCCACAACCCTGAACTTCATTTCTCAAAATTCCACGGTATTCTTTTACATTCCATTCCTACAAAAACGGCTCAATTCACTTCCAACCTATTATGGTCTGTCTATTGCATCACATCAAACGCCATTGATCTTCATTCTACAAGATTCGACTCCTTTCCACTACATTCCACCACGTCCTTTTGCATTCCATTCTGACAAATAAGGTCCATTCTTTACAAAACAATCAGAAACACTGTAGTGCGTCTTTTCACAGATGATTCCATTGCATTTCACAGCATTTCACTTAATTGCTGAAGATCTCACTATGTTCTCTTGCGTTCCTTTCCATCTAAGTGAAGTCCGTTTGCTTCCAGACCAACCGGGAACTCTATATTGTGTCACATTGCACGCGTTCAACCCCAGTCTACAAAATTGCATTTAACTACAGAAAATTCCACAACGTTCTGTAGCACAAAATTCTGTCCAACAAGGACCCATTCGTTTCCAAAAGAATCTGTAGTTCTCTACTGCATCACATTACACACCATTTCACACCATTCCACATTGTACACCATTCCCCAATATTCCAGCACATTCCTTGGCTTTACATTCGAGGAAATGAGACACCATTCCCTTCCTAACCACTCTAGATACATTTATCATGTCACATTACAGCAAATTCCACTCCATTCCAAAACGTTCTATTGCGTTCCATTCTAGGAATGCTCCATTCGATTCCAAAAAATTCACATACTTCCTATTGTGTCACTTTATATGAAATTCCACTCAATTATGCAAGATCCTGCTGCATTCCCCAAGATTAAAACATGTTCTACAGAGTTCCATTGTGACAGAGTAGGCACCATTCTTTCCCAAACAACCCAGGAAATCTCTGTTGCGTCACATTGCAGCACGTTCCAATCAATGCCACAGCATTGCACTCCATTGTGCAACGAGGCCACCACATTCCATTGCATTCCATTCTGTAAAATAAGTCCCCACAGCTTCCAAACCATTCAGGAAAAGCCTATTGTGTCAATTCACATGCCATTCCATGAGATTCCACAACATTCTACCAATTCCAAACACTCCACTGCGTTGTTTTGCATTCAATTGTTACAAGAAGGCACCGTTCTCGCCAAAATCTCTCAGGAACCCTCTATTGCATCACATTACTTACCGATACACTCCATTTTGAAGCCTTCCACTCTACTGGCAATAGACCACCGCGTTCTATTACATTCAATTCCGCCAAGCAAGGCTTCATTTGCATCCAATTCACTCGGGAACTCTTATTGCGTCACATTACAACGGACTCAACTCCATTCCACAACATTGCATTCCATACCACAACACTAAACCATGTTCTATCACGTTCCATTCTGCAAAATAAGGTTCCACTCTTTTCCCAAACAATGAGTAACCAGCTACCGTGTCACACTAAAACCCATTACACACCACTCCACAACTCTCCACTTCATTTCGCAACAATCCACTGTATTCTTTGCATTCCATTCCTACAATAAGGATCGATCACTTCCAACCCATTAAGGACTGTGTATTGCATCACATCAAATGCCATTCCACTCCATTCTACAATATTCTTTTCCATTCGACTACATTCCACCACGTTCTACTACATTCCATTCCGTCAAATAAGGCTCCATTCTTTTCAAAAACCATGAAGAACACTCTACTGCATGACATTACACATGATTCTAGTCCTCTCAGCAGCATTGCACTCCATTACTGAACATTTCACCATGTTCTATTGAGTTCCATTCCATGACAAAGAGCTCCATTTCCTTCGAGACTACTCAGAAACTCTATATTGTGGCACATTATACGCAATTCTAAACCCGTAGAGAAGATGGCAATTAACACCACAAAACTCCACCGTGTTCTATAGCGCTCCATTCTTTGAAAGAAGGCTCCATTCATGTCCAAAACCAACTATAACGCCCCATTGCATTACATTACACCAAATGACACTCCATTCTACATTTTACACTATTCCCCAATATTTCAGCACATTCATTTGCTATACATTCTGGCAAATGAAGCACCGTTCGTTTCCAAACCACTCTAGAGAGCCTTACTACTTCACATTACAGCCTATTCCACACCATTCCAAAACATGGGCCTCCTTTCCACAACATTCTACCACATTCTATTGCGATCAATTATTCCTAAGAATGATGCATTTCCTTCTAAACAATTCAAGAACATCCTATTGTGTCACTTCAGCTGCGATTCCTCTACCATTGCCAAGATTATCCTCCAGTTCCCAACATATCAACAAGTTCTAGTGAGTTTCATTGTGACAAAGACGGCACCTTTCATATCCAAACAGACCTGGAACTCTTTCTTGTGACACTTTACATCGCGTTCCACTAAATACCACAGCATTGAAGTCCATTGCACAACATTCCACCACATTCCATTACATTACATTCCGTAAAAGAAGGCTCCGTTAATTCCAAACCATTCAGGAGCCGCCTATTGAGGCAATTCACATGCCATTCTGCACGGATCCGCTAGATTTTACTCCACTCGAATATCCCACTATGTTCTGTTGCATCCATTGTTCAAGAGAAGGCATCACTCTCTACAAAAACTCTGAGGGATCGTCCATTGCATCACATTACACCCCATTGCACTCCACTTCACAGTCTTAAACTCTTTTCCGCAACGTTCCACCACGTACTATTGCGCTCGATTCGGTCAAGCAATGCTGCATTCGCTTCCAAATCACTCTGGAACCCTTTATTGCGTCACATTACAACCGATTCAAGTCCATTGCAAAACATGGCAGCCATATCGCAAAACTCCACCGTGTTCTGCCTCGTACCATTCTGCCAAAGAAGGCTCCACTCTTCTCCAGAACAATCAGGAACAGTCTATTGCATCACATCACACCCCATTACAGTCCATTCCACAACCCTGAACTTCATTTCTCAAAATTCCACGGTATTCTTTTACATTCCATTCCTACAAAAACGGCTCAATTCACTTCCAACCTATTATGGTCTGTCTATTGCATCACATCAAACGCCATTGATCTTCATTCTACAAGATTCGACTCCTTTCCACTACATTCCACCACGTCCTTTTGCATTCCATTCTGACAAATAAGGTCCATTCTTTACAAAACAATCAGAAACACTGTAGTGCGTCTTTTCACAGATGATTCCATTGCATTTCACAGCATTTCACTTAATTGCTGAAGATCTCACTATGTTCTCTTGCGTTCCTTTCCATCTAAGTGAAGTCCGTTTGCTTCCAGACCAACCGGGAACTCTATATTGTGTCACATTGCACGCGTTCAACCCCAGTCTACAAAATTGCATTTAACTACAGAAAATTCCACAACGTTCTGTAGCACAAAATTCTGTCCAACAAGGACCCATTCGTTTCCAAAAGAATCTGTAGTTCTCTACTGCATCACATTACACACCATTTCACACCATTCCACATTGTACACCATTCCCCAATATTCCAGCACATTCCTTGGCTTTACATTCGAGGAAATGAGACACCATTCCCTTCCTAACCACTCTAGATACATTTATCATGTCACATTACAGCAAATTCCACTCCATTCCAAAACGTTCTATTGCGTTCCATTCTAGGAATGCTCCATTCGATTCCAAAAAATTCACATACTTCCTATTGTGTCACTTTATATGAAATTCCACTCAATTATGCAAGATCCTGCTGCATTCCCCAAGATTAAAACATGTTCTACAGAGTTCCATTGTGACAGAGTAGGCACCATTCTTTCCCAAACAACCCAGGAAATCTCTGTTGCGTCACATTGCAGCACGTTCCAATCAATGCCACAGCATTGCACTCCATTGTGCAACGAGGCCACCACATTCCATTGCATTCCATTCTGTAAAATAAGTCCCCACAGCTTCCAAACCATTCAGGAAAAGCCTATTGTGTCAATTCACATGCCATTCCATGAGATTCCACAACATTCTACCAATTCCAAACACTCCACTGCGTTGTTTTGCATTCAATTGTTACAAGAAGGCACCGTTCTCGCCAAAATCTCTCAGGAACCCTCTATTGCATCACATTACTTACCGATACACTCCATTTTGAAGCCTTCCACTCTACTGGCAATAGACCACCGCGTTCTATTACATTCAATTCCGCCAAGCAAGGCTTCATTTGCATCCAATTCACTCGGGAACTCTTATTGCGTCACATTACAACGGACTCAACTCCATTCCACAACATTGCATTCCATACCACAACACTAAACCATGTTCTATCACGTTCCATTCTGCAAAATAAGGTTCCACTCTTTTCCCAAACAATGAGTAACCAGCTACCGTGTCACACTAAAACCCATTACACACCACTCCACAACTCTCCACTTCATTTCGCAACAATCCACTGTATTCTTTGCATTCCATTCCTACAATAAGGATCGATCACTTCCAACCCATTAAGGACTGTGTATTGCATCACATCAAATGCCATTCCACTCCATTCTACAATATTCTTTTCCATTCGACTACATTCCACCACGTTCTACTACATTCCATTCCGTCAAATAAGGCTCCATTCTTTTCAAAAACCATGAAGAACACTCTACTGCATGACATTACACATGATTCTAGTCCTCTCAGCAGCATTGCACTCCATTACTGAACATTTCACCATGTTCTATTGAGTTCCATTCCATGACAAAGAGCTCCATTTCCTTCGAGACTACTCAGAAACTCTATATTGTGGCACATTATACGCAATTCTAAACCCGTAGAGAAGATGGCAATTAACACCACAAAACTCCACCGTGTTCTATAGCGCTCCATTCTTTGAAAGAAGGCTCCATTCATGTCCAAAACCAACTATAACGCCCCATTGCATTACATTACACCAAATGACACTCCATTCTACATTTTACACTATTCCCCAATATTTCAGCACATTCATTTGCTATACATTCTGGCAAATGAAGCACCGTTCGTTTCCAAACCACTCTAGAGAGCCTTACTACTTCACATTACAGCCTATTCCACACCATTCCAAAACATGGGCCTCCTTTCCACAACATTCTACCACATTCTATTGCGATCAATTATTCCTAAGAATGATGCATTTCCTTCTAAACAATTCAAGAACATCCTATTGTGTCACTTCAGCTGCGATTCCTCTACCATTGCCAAGATTATCCTCCAGTTCCCAACATATCAACAAGTTCTAGTGAGTTTCATTGTGACAAAGACGGCACCTTTCATATCCAAACAGACCTGGAACTCTTTCTTGTGACACTTTACATCGCGTTCCACTAAATACCACAGCATTGAAGTCCATTGCACAACATTCCACCACATTCCATTACATTACATTCCGTAAAAGAAGGCTCCGTTAATTCCAAACCATTCAGGAGCCGCCTATTGAGGCAATTCACATGCCATTCTGCACGGATCCGCTAGATTTTACTCCACTCGAATATCCCACTATGTTCTGTTGCATCCATTGTTCAAGAGAAGGCATCACTCTCTACAAAAACTCTGAGGGATCGTCCATTGCATCACATTACACCCCATTGCACTCCACTTCACAGTCTTAAACTCTTTTCCGCAACGTTCCACCACGTACTATTGCGCTCGATTCGGTCAAGCAATGCTGCATTCGCTTCCAAATCACTCTGGAACCCTTTATTGCGTCACATTACAACCGATTCAAGTCCATTGCAAAACATGGCAGCCATATCGCAAAACTCCACCGTGTTCTGCCTCGTACCATTCTGCCAAAGAAGGCTCCACTCTTCTCCAGAACAATCAGGAACAGTCTATTGCATCACATCACACCCCATTACAGTCCATTCCACAACCCTGAACTTCATTTCTCAAAATTCCACGGTATTCTTTTACATTCCATTCCTACAAAAACGGCTCAATTCACTTCCAACCTATTATGGTCTGTCTATTGCATCACATCAAACGCCATTGATCTTCATTCTACAAGATTCGACTCCTTTCCACTACATTCCACCACGTCCTTTTGCATTCCATTCTGACAAATAAGGTCCATTCTTTACAAAACAATCAGAAACACTGTAGTGCGTCTTTTCACAGATGATTCCATTGCATTTCACAGCATTTCACTTAATTGCTGAAGATCTCACTATGTTCTCTTGCGTTCCTTTCCATCTAAGTGAAGTCCGTTTGCTTCCAGACCAACCGGGAACTCTATATTGTGTCACATTGCACGCGTTCAACCCCAGTCTACAAAATTGCATTTAACTACAGAAAATTCCACAACGTTCTGTAGCACAAAATTCTGTCCAACAAGGACCCATTCGTTTCCAAAAGAATCTGTAGTTCTCTACTGCATCACATTACACACCATTTCACACCATTCCACATTGTACACCATTCCCCAATATTCCAGCACATTCCTTGGCTTTACATTCGAGGAAATGAGACACCATTCCCTTCCTAACCACTCTAGATACATTTATCATGTCACATTACAGCAAATTCCACTCCATTCCAAAACGTTCTATTGCGTTCCATTCTAGGAATGCTCCATTCGATTCCAAAAAATTCACATACTTCCTATTGTGTCACTTTATATGAAATTCCACTCAATTATGCAAGATCCTGCTGCATTCCCCAAGATTAAAACATGTTCTACAGAGTTCCATTGTGACAGAGTAGGCACCATTCTTTCCCAAACAACCCAGGAAATCTCTGTTGCGTCACATTGCAGCACGTTCCAATCAATGCCACAGCATTGCACTCCATTGTGCAACGAGGCCACCACATTCCATTGCATTCCATTCTGTAAAATAAGTCCCCACAGCTTCCAAACCATTCAGGAAAAGCCTATTGTGTCAATTCACATGCCATTCCATGAGATTCCACAACATTCTACCAATTCCAAACACTCCACTGCGTTGTTTTGCATTCAATTGTTACAAGAAGGCACCGTTCTCGCCAAAATCTCTCAGGAACCCTCTATTGCATCACATTACTTACCGATACACTCCATTTTGAAGCCTTCCACTCTACTGGCAATAGACCACCGCGTTCTATTACATTCAATTCCGCCAAGCAAGGCTTCATTTGCATCCAATTCACTCGGGAACTCTTATTGCGTCACATTACAACGGACTCAACTCCATTCCACAACATTGCATTCCATACCACAACACTAAACCATGTTCTATCACGTTCCATTCTGCAAAATAAGGTTCCACTCTTTTCCCAAACAATGAGTAACCAGCTACCGTGTCACACTAAAACCCATTACACACCACTCCACAACTCTCCACTTCATTTCGCAACAATCCACTGTATTCTTTGCATTCCATTCCTACAATAAGGATCGATCACTTCCAACCCATTAAGGACTGTGTATTGCATCACATCAAATGCCATTCCACTCCATTCTACAATATTCTTTTCCATTCGACTACATTCCACCACGTTCTACTACATTCCATTCCGTCAAATAAGGCTCCATTCTTTTCAAAAACCATGAAGAACACTCTACTGCATGACATTACACATGATTCTAGTCCTCTCAGCAGCATTGCACTCCATTACTGAACATTTCACCATGTTCTATTGAGTTCCATTCCATGACAAAGAGCTCCATTTCCTTCGAGACTACTCAGAAACTCTATATTGTGGCACATTATACGCAATTCTAAACCCGTAGAGAAGATGGCAATTAACACCACAAAACTCCACCGTGTTCTATAGCGCTCCATTCTTTGAAAGAAGGCTCCATTCATGTCCAAAACCAACTATAACGCCCCATTGCATTACATTACACCAAATGACACTCCATTCTACATTTTACACTATTCCCCAATATTTCAGCACATTCATTTGCTATACATTCTGGCAAATGAAGCACCGTTCGTTTCCAAACCACTCTAGAGAGCCTTACTACTTCACATTACAGCCTATTCCACACCATTCCAAAACATGGGCCTCCTTTCCACAACATTCTACCACATTCTATTGCGATCAATTATTCCTAAGAATGATGCATTTCCTTCTAAACAATTCAAGAACATCCTATTGTGTCACTTCAGCTGCGATTCCTCTACCATTGCCAAGATTATCCTCCAGTTCCCAACATATCAACAAGTTCTAGTGAGTTTCATTGTGACAAAGACGGCACCTTTCATATCCAAACAGACCTGGAACTCTTTCTTGTGACACTTTACATCGCGTTCCACTAAATACCACAGCATTGAAGTCCATTGCACAACATTCCACCACATTCCATTACATTACATTCCGTAAAAGAAGGCTCCGTTAATTCCAAACCATTCAGGAGCCGCCTATTGAGGCAATTCACATGCCATTCTGCACGGATCCGCTAGATTTTACTCCACTCGAATATCCCACTATGTTCTGTTGCATCCATTGTTCAAGAGAAGGCATCACTCTCTACAAAAACTCTGAGGGATCGTCCATTGCATCACATTACACCCCATTGCACTCCACTTCACAGTCTTAAACTCTTTTCCGCAACGTTCCACCACGTACTATTGCGCTCGATTCGGTCAAGCAATGCTGCATTCGCTTCCAAATCACTCTGGAACCCTTTATTGCGTCACATTACAACCGATTCAAGTCCATTGCAAAACATGGCAGCCATATCGCAAAACTCCACCGTGTTCTGCCTCGTACCATTCTGCCAAAGAAGGCTCCACTCTTCTCCAGAACAATCAGGAACAGTCTATTGCATCACATCACACCCCATTACAGTCCATTCCACAACCCTGAACTTCATTTCTCAAAATTCCACGGTATTCTTTTACATTCCATTCCTACAAAAACGGCTCAATTCACTTCCAACCTATTATGGTCTGTCTATTGCATCACATCAAACGCCATTGATCTTCATTCTACAAGATTCGACTCCTTTCCACTACATTCCACCACGTCCTTTTGCATTCCATTCTGACAAATAAGGTCCATTCTTTACAAAACAATCAGAAACACTGTAGTGCGTCTTTTCACAGATGATTCCATTGCATTTCACAGCATTTCACTTAATTGCTGAAGATCTCACTATGTTCTCTTGCGTTCCTTTCCATCTAAGTGAAGTCCGTTTGCTTCCAGACCAACCGGGAACTCTATATTGTGTCACATTGCACGCGTTCAACCCCAGTCTACAAAATTGCATTTAACTACAGAAAATTCCACAACGTTCTGTAGCACAAAATTCTGTCCAACAAGGACCCATTCGTTTCCAAAAGAATCTGTAGTTCTCTACTGCATCACATTACACACCATTTCACACCATTCCACATTGTACACCATTCCCCAATATTCCAGCACATTCCTTGGCTTTACATTCGAGGAAATGAGACACCATTCCCTTCCTAACCACTCTAGATACATTTATCATGTCACATTACAGCAAATTCCACTCCATTCCAAAACGTTCTATTGCGTTCCATTCTAGGAATGCTCCATTCGATTCCAAAAAATTCACATACTTCCTATTGTGTCACTTTATATGAAATTCCACTCAATTATGCAAGATCCTGCTGCATTCCCCAAGATTAAAACATGTTCTACAGAGTTCCATTGTGACAGAGTAGGCACCATTCTTTCCCAAACAACCCAGGAAATCTCTGTTGCGTCACATTGCAGCACGTTCCAATCAATGCCACAGCATTGCACTCCATTGTGCAACGAGGCCACCACATTCCATTGCATTCCATTCTGTAAAATAAGTCCCCACAGCTTCCAAACCATTCAGGAAAAGCCTATTGTGTCAATTCACATGCCATTCCATGAGATTCCACAACATTCTACCAATTCCAAACACTCCACTGCGTTGTTTTGCATTCAATTGTTACAAGAAGGCACCGTTCTCGCCAAAATCTCTCAGGAACCCTCTATTGCATCACATTACTTACCGATACACTCCATTTTGAAGCCTTCCACTCTACTGGCAATAGACCACCGCGTTCTATTACATTCAATTCCGCCAAGCAAGGCTTCATTTGCATCCAATTCACTCGGGAACTCTTATTGCGTCACATTACAACGGACTCAACTCCATTCCACAACATTGCATTCCATACCACAACACTAAACCATGTTCTATCACGTTCCATTCTGCAAAATAAGGTTCCACTCTTTTCCCAAACAATGAGTAACCAGCTACCGTGTCACACTAAAACCCATTACACACCACTCCACAACTCTCCACTTCATTTCGCAACAATCCACTGTATTCTTTGCATTCCATTCCTACAATAAGGATCGATCACTTCCAACCCATTAAGGACTGTGTATTGCATCACATCAAATGCCATTCCACTCCATTCTACAATATTCTTTTCCATTCGACTACATTCCACCACGTTCTACTACATTCCATTCCGTCAAATAAGGCTCCATTCTTTTCAAAAACCATGAAGAACACTCTACTGCATGACATTACACATGATTCTAGTCCTCTCAGCAGCATTGCACTCCATTACTGAACATTTCACCATGTTCTATTGAGTTCCATTCCATGACAAAGAGCTCCATTTCCTTCGAGACTACTCAGAAACTCTATATTGTGGCACATTATACGCAATTCTAAACCCGTAGAGAAGATGGCAATTAACACCACAAAACTCCACCGTGTTCTATAGCGCTCCATTCTTTGAAAGAAGGCTCCATTCATGTCCAAAACCAACTATAACGCCCCATTGCATTACATTACACCAAATGACACTCCATTCTACATTTTACACTATTCCCCAATATTTCAGCACATTCATTTGCTATACATTCTGGCAAATGAAGCACCGTTCGTTTCCAAACCACTCTAGAGAGCCTTACTACTTCACATTACAGCCTATTCCACACCATTCCAAAACATGGGCCTCCTTTCCACAACATTCTACCACATTCTATTGCGATCAATTATTCCTAAGAATGATGCATTTCCTTCTAAACAATTCAAGAACATCCTATTGTGTCACTTCAGCTGCGATTCCTCTACCATTGCCAAGATTATCCTCCAGTTCCCAACATATCAACAAGTTCTAGTGAGTTTCATTGTGACAAAGACGGCACCTTTCATATCCAAACAGACCTGGAACTCTTTCTTGTGACACTTTACATCGCGTTCCACTAAATACCACAGCATTGAAGTCCATTGCACAACATTCCACCACATTCCATTACATTACATTCCGTAAAAGAAGGCTCCGTTAATTCCAAACCATTCAGGAGCCGCCTATTGAGGCAATTCACATGCCATTCTGCACGGATCCGCTAGATTTTACTCCACTCGAATATCCCACTATGTTCTGTTGCATCCATTGTTCAAGAGAAGGCATCACTCTCTACAAAAACTCTGAGGGATCGTCCATTGCATCACATTACACCCCATTGCACTCCACTTCACAGTCTTAAACTCTTTTCCGCAACGTTCCACCACGTACTATTGCGCTCGATTCGGTCAAGCAATGCTGCATTCGCTTCCAAATCACTCTGGAACCCTTTATTGCGTCACATTACAACCGATTCAAGTCCATTGCAAAACATGGCAGCCATATCGCAAAACTCCACCGTGTTCTGCCTCGTACCATTCTGCCAAAGAAGGCTCCACTCTTCTCCAGAACAATCAGGAACAGTCTATTGCATCACATCACACCCCATTACAGTCCATTCCACAACCCTGAACTTCATTTCTCAAAATTCCACGGTATTCTTTTACATTCCATTCCTACAAAAACGGCTCAATTCACTTCCAACCTATTATGGTCTGTCTATTGCATCACATCAAACGCCATTGATCTTCATTCTACAAGATTCGACTCCTTTCCACTACATTCCACCACGTCCTTTTGCATTCCATTCTGACAAATAAGGTCCATTCTTTACAAAACAATCAGAAACACTGTAGTGCGTCTTTTCACAGATGATTCCATTGCATTTCACAGCATTTCACTTAATTGCTGAAGATCTCACTATGTTCTCTTGCGTTCCTTTCCATCTAAGTGAAGTCCGTTTGCTTCCAGACCAACCGGGAACTCTATATTGTGTCACATTGCACGCGTTCAACCCCAGTCTACAAAATTGCATTTAACTACAGAAAATTCCACAACGTTCTGTAGCACAAAATTCTGTCCAACAAGGACCCATTCGTTTCCAAAAGAATCTGTAGTTCTCTACTGCATCACATTACACACCATTTCACACCATTCCACATTGTACACCATTCCCCAATATTCCAGCACATTCCTTGGCTTTACATTCGAGGAAATGAGACACCATTCCCTTCCTAACCACTCTAGATACATTTATCATGTCACATTACAGCAAATTCCACTCCATTCCAAAACGTTCTATTGCGTTCCATTCTAGGAATGCTCCATTCGATTCCAAAAAATTCACATACTTCCTATTGTGTCACTTTATATGAAATTCCACTCAATTATGCAAGATCCTGCTGCATTCCCCAAGATTAAAACATGTTCTACAGAGTTCCATTGTGACAGAGTAGGCACCATTCTTTCCCAAACAACCCAGGAAATCTCTGTTGCGTCACATTGCAGCACGTTCCAATCAATGCCACAGCATTGCACTCCATTGTGCAACGAGGCCACCACATTCCATTGCATTCCATTCTGTAAAATAAGTCCCCACAGCTTCCAAACCATTCAGGAAAAGCCTATTGTGTCAATTCACATGCCATTCCATGAGATTCCACAACATTCTACCAATTCCAAACACTCCACTGCGTTGTTTTGCATTCAATTGTTACAAGAAGGCACCGTTCTCGCCAAAATCTCTCAGGAACCCTCTATTGCATCACATTACTTACCGATACACTCCATTTTGAAGCCTTCCACTCTACTGGCAATAGACCACCGCGTTCTATTACATTCAATTCCGCCAAGCAAGGCTTCATTTGCATCCAATTCACTCGGGAACTCTTATTGCGTCACATTACAACGGACTCAACTCCATTCCACAACATTGCATTCCATACCACAACACTAAACCATGTTCTATCACGTTCCATTCTGCAAAATAAGGTTCCACTCTTTTCCCAAACAATGAGTAACCAGCTACCGTGTCACACTAAAACCCATTACACACCACTCCACAACTCTCCACTTCATTTCGCAACAATCCACTGTATTCTTTGCATTCCATTCCTACAATAAGGATCGATCACTTCCAACCCATTAAGGACTGTGTATTGCATCACATCAAATGCCATTCCACTCCATTCTACAATATTCTTTTCCATTCGACTACATTCCACCACGTTCTACTACATTCCATTCCGTCAAATAAGGCTCCATTCTTTTCAAAAACCATGAAGAACACTCTACTGCATGACATTACACATGATTCTAGTCCTCTCAGCAGCATTGCACTCCATTACTGAACATTTCACCATGTTCTATTGAGTTCCATTCCATGACAAAGAGCTCCATTTCCTTCGAGACTACTCAGAAACTCTATATTGTGGCACATTATACGCAATTCTAAACCCGTAGAGAAGATGGCAATTAACACCACAAAACTCCACCGTGTTCTATAGCGCTCCATTCTTTGAAAGAAGGCTCCATTCATGTCCAAAACCAACTATAACGCCCCATTGCATTACATTACACCAAATGACACTCCATTCTACATTTTACACTATTCCCCAATATTTCAGCACATTCATTTGCTATACATTCTGGCAAATGAAGCACCGTTCGTTTCCAAACCACTCTAGAGAGCCTTACTACTTCACATTACAGCCTATTCCACACCATTCCAAAACATGGGCCTCCTTTCCACAACATTCTACCACATTCTATTGCGATCAATTATTCCTAAGAATGATGCATTTCCTTCTAAACAATTCAAGAACATCCTATTGTGTCACTTCAGCTGCGATTCCTCTACCATTGCCAAGATTATCCTCCAGTTCCCAACATATCAACAAGTTCTAGTGAGTTTCATTGTGACAAAGACGGCACCTTTCATATCCAAACAGACCTGGAACTCTTTCTTGTGACACTTTACATCGCGTTCCACTAAATACCACAGCATTGAAGTCCATTGCACAACATTCCACCACATTCCATTACATTACATTCCGTAAAAGAAGGCTCCGTTAATTCCAAACCATTCAGGAGCCGCCTATTGAGGCAATTCACATGCCATTCTGCACGGATCCGCTAGATTTTACTCCACTCGAATATCCCACTATGTTCTGTTGCATCCATTGTTCAAGAGAAGGCATCACTCTCTACAAAAACTCTGAGGGATCGTCCATTGCATCACATTACACCCCATTGCACTCCACTTCACAGTCTTAAACTCTTTTCCGCAACGTTCCACCACGTACTATTGCGCTCGATTCGGTCAAGCAATGCTGCATTCGCTTCCAAATCACTCTGGAACCCTTTATTGCGTCACATTACAACCGATTCAAGTCCATTGCAAAACATGGCAGCCATATCGCAGAACTCCACCGTGTTCTGCCTCGTACCATTCTGCCAAAGAAGGCTCCACTCTTCTCCAGAACAATCAGGAACAGTCTATTGCATCACATCACACCCCATTACAGTCCATTCCACAACCCTGAACTTCATTTCTCAAAATTCCACGGTATTCTTTTACATTCCATTCCTACAAAAACGGCTCAATTCACTTCCAACCTATTATGGTCTGTCTATTGCATCACATCAAACGCCATTGATCTTCATTCTACAAGATTCGACTCCTTTCCACTACATTCCACCACGTCCTTTTGCATTCCATTCTGACAAATAAGGTCCATTCTTTACAAAACAATCAGAAACACTGTAGTGCGTCTTTTCACAGATGATTCCATTGCATTTCACAGCATTTCACTTAATTGCTGAAGATCTCACTATGTTCTCTTGCGTTCCTTTCCATCTAAGTGAAGTCCGTTTGCTTCCAGACCAACCGGGAACTCTATATTGTGTCACATTGCACGCGTTCAACCCCAGTCTACAAAATTGCATTTAACTACAGAAAATTCCACAACGTTCTGTAGCACAAAATTCTGTCCAACAAGGACCCATTCGTTTCCAAAAGAATCTGTAGTTCTCTACTGCATCACATTACACACCATTTCACACCATTCCACATTGTACACCATTCCCCAATATTCCAGCACATTCCTTGGCTTTACATTCGAGGAAATGAGACACCATTCCCTTCCTAACCACTCTAGATACATTTATCATGTCACATTACAGCAAATTCCACTCCATTCCAAAACGTTCTATTGCGTTCCATTCTAGGAATGCTCCATTCGATTCCAAAAAATTCACATACTTCCTATTGTGTCACTTTATATGAAATTCCACTCAATTATGCAAGATCCTGCTGCATTCCCCAAGATTAAAACATGTTCTACAGAGTTCCATTGTGACAGAGTAGGCACCATTCTTTCCCAAACAACCCAGGAACTCTCTGTTGCGTCACATTGCAGCACGTTCCAATCAATGCCACAGCATTGCACTCCATTGTGCAACGAGGCCACCACATTCCATTGCATTCCATTCTGTAAAATAAGTCCCCACAGCTTCCAAACCATTCAGGAAAAGCCTATTGTGTCAATTCACATGCCATTCCATGAGATTCCACAACATTCTACCAATTCCAAACACTCCACTGCGTTGTTTTGCATTCAATTGTTACAAGAAGGCACCGTTCTCGCCAAAATCTCTCAGGAACCCTCTATTGCATCACATTACTTACCGATACACTCCATTTTGAAGCCTTCCACTCTACTGGCAATAGACCACCGCGTTCTATTACATTCAATTCCGCCAAGCAAGGCTTCATTTGCATCCAATTCACTCGGGAACTCTTATTGCGTCACATTACAACGGACTCAACTCCATTCCACAACATTGCATTCCATACCACAACACTAAACCATGTTCTATCACGTTCCATTCTGCAAAATAAGGTTCCACTCTTTTCCCAAACAATGAGTAACCAGCTACCGTGTCACACTAAAACCCATTACACACCACTCCACAACTCTCCACTTCATTTCGCAACAATCCACTGTATTCTTTGCATTCCATTCCTACAATAAGGATCGATCACTTCCAACCCATTAAGGACTGTGTATTGCATCACATCAAATGCCATTCCACTCCATTCTACAATATTCTTTTCCATTCGACTACATTCCACCACGTTCTACTACATTCCATTCCGTCAAATAAGGCTCCATTCTTTTCAAAAACCATGAAGAACACTCTACTGCATGACATTACACATGATTCTAGTCCTCTCAGCAGCATTGCACTCCATTACTGAACATTTCACCATGTTCTATTGAGTTCCATTCCATGACAAAGAGCTCCATTTCCTTCGAGACTACTCAGAAACTCTATATTGTGGCACATTATACGCAATTCTAAACCCGTAGAGAAGATGGCAATTAACACCACAAAACTCCACCGTGTTCTATAGCGCTCCATTCTTTGAAAGAAGGCTCCATTCATGTCCAAAACCAACTATAACGCCCCATTGCATTACATTACACCAAATGACACTCCATTCTACATTTTACACTATTCCCCAATATTTCAGCACATTCATTTGCTATACATTCTGGCAAATGAAGCACCGTTCGTTTCCAAACCACTCTAGAGAGCCTTACTACTTCACATTACAGCCTATTCCACACCATTCCAAAACATGGGCCTCCTTTCCACAACATTCTACCACATTCTATTGCGATCAATTATTCCTAAGAATGATGCATTTCCTTCTAAACAATTCAAGAACATCCTATTGTGTCACTTCAGCTGCGATTCCTCTACCATTGCCAAGATTATCCTCCAGTTCCCAACATATCAACAAGTTCTAGTGAGTTTCATTGTGACAAAGACGGCACCTTTCATATCCAAACAGACCTGGAACTCTTTCTTGTGACACTTTACATCGCGTTCCACTAAATACCACAGCATTGAAGTCCATTGCACAACATTCCACCACATTCCATTACATTACATTCCGTAAAAGAAGGCTCCGTTAATTCCAAACCATTCAGGAGCCGCCTATTGAGGCAATTCACATGCCATTCTGCACGGATCCGCTAGATTTTACTCCACTCGAATATCCCACTATGTTCTGTTGCATCCATTGTTCAAGAGAAGGCATCACTCTCTACAAAAACTCTGAGGGATCGTCCATTGCATCACATTACACCCCATTGCACTCCACTTCACAGTCTTAAACTCTTTTCCGCAACGTTCCACCACGTACTATTGCGCTCGATTCGGTCAAGCAATGCTGCATTCGCTTCCAAATCACTCTGGAACCCTTTATTGCGTCACATTACAACCGATTCAAGTCCATTGCAAAACATGGCAGCCATATCGCAGAACTCCACCGTGTTCTGCCTCGTACCATTCTGCCAAAGAAGGCTCCACTCTTCTCCAGAACAATCAGGAACAGTCTATTGCATCACATCACACCCCATTACAGTCCATTCCACAACCCTGAACTTCATTTCTCAAAATTCCACGGTATTCTTTTACATTCCATTCCTACAAAAACGGCTCAATTCACTTCCAACCTATTATGGTCTGTCTATTGCATCACATCAAACGCCATTGATCTTCATTCTACAAGATTCGACTCCTTTCCACTACATTCCACCACGTCCTTTTGCATTCCATTCTGACAAATAAGGTCCATTCTTTACAAAACAATCAGAAACACTGTAGTGCGTCTTTTCACAGATGATTCCATTGCATTTCACAGCATTTCACTTAATTGCTGAAGATCTCACTATGTTCTCTTGCGTTCCTTTCCATCTAAGTGAAGTCCGTTTGCTTCCAGACCAACCGGGAACTCTATATTGTGTCACATTGCACGCGTTCAACCCCAGTCTACAAAATTGCATTTAACTACAGAAAATTCCACAACGTTCTGTAGCACAAAATTCTGTCCAACAAGGACCCATTCGTTTCCAAAAGAATCTGTAGTTCTCTACTGCATCACATTACACACCATTTCACACCATTCCACATTGTACACCATTCCCCAATATTCCAGCACATTCCTTGGCTTTACATTCGAGGAAATGAGACACCATTCCCTTCCTAACCACTCTAGATACATTTATCATGTCACATTACAGCAAATTCCACTCCATTCCAAAACGTTCTATTGCGTTCCATTCTAGGAATGCTCCATTCGATTCCAAAAAATTCACATACTTCCTATTGTGTCACTTTATATGAAATTCCACTCAATTATGCAAGATCCTGCTGCATTCCCCAAGATTAAAACATGTTCTACAGAGTTCCATTGTGACAGAGTAGGCACCATTCTTTCCCAAACAACCCAGGAACTCTCTGTTGCGTCACATTGCAGCACGTTCCAATCAATGCCACAGCATTGCACTCCATTGTGCAACGAGGCCACCACATTCCATTGCATTCCATTCTGTAAAATAAGTCCCCACAGCTTCCAAACCATTCAGGAAAAGCCTATTGTGTCAATTCACATGCCATTCCATGAGATTCCACAACATTCTACCAATTCCAAACACTCCACTGCGTTGTTTTGCATTCAATTGTTACAAGAAGGCACCGTTCTCGCCAAAATCTCTCAGGAACCCTCTATTGCATCACATTACTTACCGATACACTCCATTTTGAAGCCTTCCACTCTACTGGCAATAGACCACCGCGTTCTATTACATTCAATTCCGCCAAGCAAGGCTTCATTTGCATCCAATTCACTCGGGAACTCTTATTGCGTCACATTACAACGGACTCAACTCCATTCCACAACATTGCATTCCATACCACAACACTAAACCATGTTCTATCACGTTCCATTCTGCAAAATAAGGTTCCACTCTTTTCCCAAACAATGAGTAACCAGCTACCGTGTCACACTAAAACCCATTACACACCACTCCACAACTCTCCACTTCATTTCGCAACAATCCACTGTATTCTTTGCATTCCATTCCTACAATAAGGATCGATCACTTCCAACCCATTAAGGACTGTGTATTGCATCACATCAAATGCCATTCCACTCCATTCTACAATATTCTTTTCCATTCGACTACATTCCACCACGTTCTACTACATTCCATTCCGTCAAATAAGGCTCCATTCTTTTCAAAAACCATGAAGAACACTCTACTGCATGACATTACACATGATTCTAGTCCTCTCAGCAGCATTGCACTCCATTCCTGAACATTTCACCATGTTCTATTGAGTTCCATTCCATGACAAAGAGCTCCATTTCCTTCGAGACTACTCAGAAACTCTATATTGTGGCACATTATACGCAATTCTAAACCCGTAGAGAAGATGGCAATTAACACCACAAAACTCCACCGTGTTCTATAGCGCTCCATTCTTTGAAAGAAGGCTCCATTCATGTCCAAAACCAACTATAACGCCCCATTGCATTACATTACACCAAATGACACTCCATTCTACATTTTACACTATTCCCCAATATTTCAGCACATTCATTTGCTATACATTCTGGCAAATGAAGCACCTTTCGTTTCCAAACCACTCTAGAGAGCCTTACTACTTCACATTACAGCCTATTCC
This sequence comes from Manis pentadactyla, assembly GCF_030020395.1. NCBI lineage: Eukaryota > Metazoa > Chordata > Mammalia > Pholidota > Manidae > Manis > Manis pentadactyla. Next base: position 87,344 of record NW_026644600.1, on the reverse strand, counting down.
ACACCATTCCAAAACATGGGCCTCCTTTCCACAACATTCTACCACATTCTATTGCGATCAATTATTCCTAAGAATGATGCATTTCCTTCTAAACAATTCAAGAACATCCTATTGTGTCACTTCAGCTGCGATTCCTCTACCATTGCCAAGATTATCCTCCAGTTCCCAACATATCAACAAGTTCTAGTGAGTTTCATTGTGACAAAGACGGCACCTTTCATATCCAAACAGACCTGGAACTCTTTCTTGTGACACTTTACATCGCGTTCCACTAAATACCACAGCATTGAAGTCCATTGCACAACATTCCACCACATTCCATTACATTACATTCCGTAAAAGAAGGCTCCGTTAATTCCAAACCATTCAGGAGCCGCCTATTGAGGCAATTCACATGCCATTCTGCACGGATCCGCTAGATTTTACTCCACTCGAATATCCCACTATGTTCTGTTGCATCCATTGTTCAAGAGAAGGCATCACTCTCTACAAAAACTCTGAGGGATCGTCCATTGCATCACATTACACCCCATTGCACTCCACTTCACAGTCTTAAACTCTTTTCCGCAACGTTCCACCACGTACTATTGCGCTCGATTCGGTCAAGCAATGCTGCATTCGCTTCCAAATCACTCTGGAACCCTTTATTGCGTCACATTACAACCGATTCAAGTCCATTGCAAAACATGGCAGCCATATCGCAAAACTCCACCGTGTTCTGCCTCGTACCATTCTGCCAAAGAAGGCTCCACTCTTCTCCAGAACAATCAGGAACAGTCTATTGCATCACATCACACCCCATTACAGTCCATTCCACAACCCTGAACTTCATTTCTCAAAATTCCACGGTATTCTTTTACATTCCATTCCTACAAAAACGGCTCAATTCACTTCCAACCTATTATGGTCTGTCTATTGCATCACATCAAACGCCATTGATCTTCATTCTACAAGATTCGACTCCTTTCCACTACATTCCACCACGTCCTTTTGCATTCCATTCTGACAAATAAGGTCCATTCTTTACAAAACAATCAGAAACACTGTAGTGCGTCTTTTCACAGATGATTCCATTGCATTTCACAGCATTTCACTTAATTGCTGAAGATCTCACTATGTTCTCTTGCGTTCCTTTCCATCTAAGTGAAGTCCGTTTGCTTCCAGACCAACCGGGAACTCTATATTGTGTCACATTGCACGCGTTCAACCCCAGTCTACAAAATTGCATTTAACTACAGAAAATTCCACAACGTTCTGTAGCACAAAATTCTGTCCAACAAGGACCCATTCGTTTCCAAAAGAATCTGTAGTTCTCTACTGCATCACATTACACACCATTTCACACCATTCCACATTGTACACCATTCCCCAATATTCCAGCACATTCCTTGGCTTTACATTCGAGGAAATGAGACACCATTCCCTTCCTAACCACTCTAGATACATTTATCATGTCACATTACAGCAAATTCCACTCCATTCCAAAACGTTCTATTGCGTTCCATTCTAGGAATGCTCCATTCGATTCCAAAAAATTCACATACTTCCTATTGTGTCACTTTATATGAAATTCCACTCAATTATGCAAGATCCTGCTGCATTCCCCAAGATTAAAACATGTTCTACAGAGTTCCATTGTGACAGAGTAGGCACCATTCTTTCCCAAACAACCCAGGAACTCTCTGTTGCGTCACATTGCAGCACGTTCCAATCAATGCCACAGCATTGCACTCCATTGTGCAACGAGGCCACCACATTCCATTGCATTCCATTCTGTAAAATAAGTCCCCACAGCTTCCAAACCATTCAGGAAAAGCCTATTGTGTCAATTCACATGCCATTCCATGAGATTCCACAACATTCTACCAATTCCAAACACTCCACTGCGTTGTTTTGCATTCAATTGTTACAAGAAGGCACCGTTCTCGCCAAAATCTCTCAGGAACCCTCTATTGCATCACATTACTTACCGATACACTCCATTTTGAAGCCTTCCACTCTACTGGCAATAGACCACCGCGTTCTATTACATTCAATTCCGCCAAGCAAGGCTTCATTTGCATCCAATTCACTCGGGAACTCTTATTGCGTCACATTACAACGGACTCAACTCCATTCCACAACATTGCATTCCATACCACAACACTAAACCATGTTCTATCACGTTCCATTCTGCAAAATAAGGTTCCACTCTTTTCCCAAACAATGAGTAACCAGCTACCGTGTCACACTAAAACCCATTACACACCACTCCACAACTCTCCACTTCATTTCGCAACAATCCACTGTATTCTTTGCATTCCATTCCTACAATAAGGATCGATCACTTCCAACCCATTAAGGACTGTGTATTGCATCACATCAAATGCCATTCCACTCCATTCTACAATATTCTTTTCCATTCGACTACATTCCACCACGTTCTACTACATTCCATTCCGTCAAATAAGGCTCCATTCTTTTCAAAAACCATGAAGAACACTCTACTGCATGACATTACACATGATTCTAGTCCTCTCAGCAGCATTGCACTCCATTCCTGAACATTTCACCATGTTCTATTGAGTTCCATTCCATGACAAAGAGCTCCATTTCCTTCGAGACTACTCAGAAACTCTATATTGTGGCACATTATACGCAATTCTAAACCCGTAGAGAAGATGGCAATTAACACCACAAAACTCCACCGTGTTCTATAGCGCTCCATTCTTTGAAAGAAGGCTCCATTCATGTCCAAAACCAACTATAACGCCCCATTGCATTACATTACACCAAATGACACTCCATTCTACATTTTACACTATTCCCCAATATTTCAGCACATTCATTTGCTATACATTCTGGCAAATGAAGCACCTTTCGTTTCCAAACCACTCTAGAGAGCCTTACTACTTCACATTACAGCCTATTCCACACCATTCCAAAACATGGGCCTCCTTTCCACAACATTCTACCACATTCTATTGCGATCAATTATTCCTAAGAATGATGCATTTCCTTCTAAACAATTCAAGAACATCCTATTGTGTCACTTCAGCTGCGATTCCTCTACCATTGCCAAGATTATCCTCCAGTTCCCAACATATCAACAAGTTCTAGTGAGTTTCATTGTGACAAAGACGGCACCTTTCATATCCAAACAGACCTGGAACTCTTTCTTGTGACACTTTACATCGCGTTCCACTAAATACCACAGCATTGAAGTCCATTGCACAACATTCCACCACATTCCATTACATTACATTCCGTAAAAGAAGGCTCCGTTAATTCCAAACCATTCAGGAGCCGCCTATTGAGGCAATTCACATGCCATTCTGCACGGATCCGCTAGATTTTACTCCACTCGAATATCCCACTATGTTCTGTTGCATCCATTGTTCAAGAGAAGGCATCACTCTCTACAAAAACTCTGAGGGATCGTCCATTGCATCACATTACACCCCATTGCACTCCACTTCACAGTCTTAAACTCTTTTCCGCAACGTTCCACCACGTACTATTGCGCTCGATTCGGTCAAGCAATGCTGCATTCGCTTCCAAATCACTCTGGAACCCTTTATTGCGTCACATTACAACCGATTCAAGTCCATTGCAAAACATGGCAGCCATATCGCAAAACTCCACCGTGTTCTGCCTCGTACCATTCTGCCAAAGAAGGCTCCACTCTTCTCCAGAACAATCAGGAACAGTCTATTGCATCACATCACACCCCATTACAGTCCATTCCACAACCCTGAACTTCATTTCTCAAAATTCCACGGTATTCTTTTACATTCCATTCCTACAAAAACGGCTCAATTCACTTCCAACCTATTATGGTCTGTCTATTGCATCACATCAAACGCCATTGATCTTCATTCTACAAGATTCGACTCCTTTCCACTACATTCCACCACGTCCTTTTGCATTCCATTCTGACAAATAAGGTCCATTCTTTACAAAACAATCAGAAACACTGTAGTGCGTCTTTTCACAGATGATTCCATTGCATTTCACAGCATTTCACTTAATTGCTGAAGATCTCACTATGTTCTCTTGCGTTCCTTTCCATCTAAGTGAAGTCCGTTTGCTTCCAGACCAACCGGGAACTCTATATTGTGTCACATTGCACGCGTTCAACCCCAGTCTACAAAATTGCATTTAACTACAGAAAATTCCACAACGTTCTGTAGCACAAAATTCTGTCCAACAAGGACCCATTCGTTTCCAAAAGAATCTGTATTTCTCTACTGCATCACATTACACACCATTTCACACCATTCCACATTGTACACCATTCCCCAATATTCCAGCACATTCCTTGGCTTTACATTCGAGGAAATGAGACACCATTCCCTTCCTAACCACTCTAGATACATTTATCATGTCACATTACAGCAAATTCCACTCCATTCCAAAACGTTCTATTGCGTTCCATTCTAGGAATGCTCCATTCGATTCCAAAAAATTCACATACTTCCTATTGTGTCACTTTATATGAAATTCCACTCAATTATGCAAGATCCTGCTGCATTCCCCAAGATTAAAACATGTTCTACAGAGTTCCATTGTGACAGAGTAGGCACCATTCTTTCCCAAACAACCCAGGAACTCTCTGTTGCGTCACATTGCAGCACGTTCCAATCAATGCCACAGCATTGCACTCCATTGTGCAACGAGGCCACCACATTCCATTGCATTCCATTCTGTAAAATAAGTCCCCACAGCTTCCAAACCATTCAGGAAAAGCCTATTGTGTCAATTCACATGCCATTCCATGAGATTCCACAACATTCTACCAATTCCAAACACTCCACTGCGTTGTTTTGCATTCAATTGTTACAAGAAGGCACCGTTCTCGCCAAAATCTCTCAGGAACCCTCTATTGCATCACATTACTTACCGATACACTCCATTTTGAAGCCTTCCACTCTACTGGCAATAGACCACCGCGTTCTATTACATTCAATTCCGCCAAGCAAGGCTTCATTTGCATCCAATTCACTCGGGAACTCTTATTGCGTCACATTACAACGGACTCAACTCCATTCCACAACATTGCATTCCATACCACAACACTAAACCATGTTCTATCACGTTCCATTCTGCAAAATAAGGTTCCACTCTTTTCCCAAACAATGAGTAACCAGCTACCGTGTCACACTAAAACCCATTACACACCACTCCACAACTCTCCACTTCATTTCGCAACAATCCACTGTATTCTTTGCATTCCATTCCTACAATAAGGATCGATCACTTCCAACCCATTAAGGACTGTGTATTGCATCACATCAAATGCCATTCCACTCCATTCTACAATATTCTTTTCCATTCGACTACATTCCACCACGTTCTACTACATTCCATTCCGTCAAATAAGGCTCCATTCTTTTCAAAAACCATGAAGAACACTCTACTGCATGACATTACACATGATTCTAGTCCTCTCAGCAGCATTGCACTCCATTCCTGAACATTTCACCATGTTCTATTGAGTTCCATTCCATGACAAAGAGCTCCATTTCCTTCGAGACTACTCAGAAACTCTATATTGTGGCACATTATACGCAATTCTAAACCCGTAGAGAAGATGGCAATTAACACCACAAAACTCCACCGTGTTCTATAGCGCTCCATTCTTTGAAAGAAGGCTCCATTCATGTCCAAAACCAACTATAACGCCCCATTGCATTACATTACACCAAATGACACTCCATTCTACATTTTACACTATTCCCCAATATTTCAGCACATTCATTTGCTATACATTCTGGCAAATGAAGCACCTTTCGTTTCCAAACCACTCTAGAGAGCCTTACTACTTCACATTACAGCCTATTCCACACCATTCCAAAACATGGGCCTCCTTTCCACAACATTCTACCACATTCTATTGCGATCAATTATTCCTAAGAATGATGCATTTCCTTCTAAACAATTCAAGAACATCCTATTGTGTCACTTCAGCTGCGATTCCTCTACCATTGCCAAGATTATCCTCCAGTTCCCAACATATCAACAAGTTCTAGTGAGTTTCATTGTGACAAAGACGGCACCTTTCATATCCAAACAGACCTGGAACTCTTTCTTGTGACACTTTACATCGCGTTCCACTAAATACCACAGCATTGAAGTCCATTGCACAACATTCCACCACATTCCATTACATTACATTCCGTAAAAGAAGGCTCCGTTAATTCCAAACCATTCAGGAGCCGCCTATTGAGGCAATTCACATGCCATTCTGCACGGATCCGCTAGATTTTACTCCACTCGAATATCCCACTATGTTCTGTTGCATCCATTGTTCAAGAGAAGGCATCACTCTCTACAAAAACTCTGAGGGATCGTCCATTGCATCACATTACACCCCATTGCACTCCACTTCACAGTCTTAAACTCTTTTCCGCAACGTTCCACCACGTACTATTGCGCTCGATTCGGTCAAGCAATGCTGCATTCGCTTCCAAATCACTCTGGAACCCTTTATTGCGTCACATTACAACCGATTCAAGTCCATTGCAAAACATGGCAGCCATATCGCAAAACTCCACCGTGTTCTGCCTCGTACCATTCTGCCAAAGAAGGCTCCACTCTTCTCCAGAACAATCAGGAACAGTCTATTGCATCACATCACACCCCATTACAGTCCATTCCACAACCCTGAACTTCATTTCTCAAAATTCCACGGTATTCTTTTACATTCCATTCCTACAAAAACGGCTCAATTCACTTCCAACCTATTATGGTCTGTCTATTGCATCACATCAAACGCCATTGATCTTCATTCTACAAGATTCGACTCCTTTCCACTACATTCCACCACGTCCTTTTGCATTCCATTCTGACAAATAAGGTCCATTCTTTACAAAACAATCAGAAACACTGTAGTGCGTCTTTTCACAGATGATTCCATTGCATTTCACAGCATTTCACTTAATTGCTGAAGATCTCACTATGTTCTCTTGCGTTCCTTTCCATCTAAGTGAAGTCCGTTTGCTTCCAGACCAACCGGGAACTCTATATTGTGTCACATTGCACGCGTTCAACCCCAGTCTACAAAATTGCATTTAACTACAGAAAATTCCACAACGTTCTGTAGCACAAAATTCTGTCCAACAAGGACCCATTCGTTTCCAAAAGAATCTGTATTTCTCTACTGCATCACATTACACACCATTTCACACCATTCCACATTGTACACCATTCCCCAATATTCCAGCACATTCCTTGGCTTTACATTCGAGGAAATGAGACACCATTCCCTTCCTAACCACTCTAGATACATTTATCATGTCACATTACAGCAAATTCCACTCCATTCCAAAACGTTCTATTGCGTTCCATTCTAGGAATGCTCCATTCGATTCCAAAAAATTCACATACTTCCTATTGTGTCACTTTATATGAAATTCCACTCAATTATGCAAGATCCTGCTGCATTCCCCAAGATTAAAACATGTTCTACAGAGTTCCATTGTGACAGAGTAGGCACCATTCTTTCCCAAACAACCCAGGAAATCTCTGTTGCGTCACATTGCAGCACGTTCCAATCAATGCCACAGCATTGCACTCCATTGTGCAACGAGGCCACCACATTCCATTGCATTCCATTCTGTAAAATAAGTCCCCACAGCTTCCAAACCATTCAGGAAAAGCCTATTGTGTCAATTCACATGCCATTCCATGAGATTCCACAACATTCTACCAATTCCAAACACTCCACTGCGTTGTTTTGCATTCAATTGTTACAAGAAGGCACCGTTCTCGCCAAAATCTCTCAGGAACCCTCTATTGCATCACATTACTTACCGATACACTCCATTTTGAAGCCTTCCACTCTACTGGCAATAGACCACCGCGTTCTATTACATTCAATTCCGCCAAGCAAGGCTTCATTTGCATCCAATTCACTCGGGAACTCTTATTGCGTCACATTACAACGGACTCAACTCCATTCCACAACATTGCATTCCATACCACAACACTAAACCATGTTCTATCACGTTCCATTCTGCAAAATAAGGTTCCACTCTTTTCCCAAACAATGAGTAACCAGCTACCGTGTCACACTAAAACCCATTACACACCACTCCACAACTCTCCACTTCATTTCGCAACAATCCACTGTATTCTTTGCATTCCATTCCTACAATAAGGATCGATCACTTCCAACCCATTAAGGACTGTGTATTGCATCACATCAAATGCCATTCCACTCCATTCTACAATATTCTTTTCCATTCGACTACATTCCACCACGTTCTACTACATTCCATTCCGTCAAATAAGGCTCCATTCTTTTCAAAAACCATGAAGAACACTCTACTGCATGACATTACACATGATTCTAGTCCTCTCAGCAGCATTGCACTCCATTCCTGAACATTTCACCATGTTCTATTGAGTTCCATTCCATGACAAAGAGCTCCATTTCCTTCGAGACTACTCAGAAACTCTATATTGTGGCACATTATACGCAATTCTAAACCCGTAGAGAAGATGGCAATTAACACCACAAAACTCCACCGTGTTCTATAGCGCTCCATTCTTTGAAAGAAGGCTCCATTCATGTCCAAAACCAACTATAACGCCCCATTGCATTACATTACACCAAATGACACTCCATTCTACATTTTACACTATTCCCCAATATTTCAGCACATTCATTTGCTATACATTCTGGCAAATGAAGCACCTTTCGTTTCCAAACCACTCTAGAGAGCCTTACTACTTCACATTACAGCCTATTCCACACCATTCCAAAACATGGGCCTCCTTTCCACAACATTCTACCACATTCTATTGCGATCAATTATTCCTAAGAATGATGCATTTCCTTCTAAACAATTCAAGAACATCCTATTGTGTCACTTCAGCTGCGATTCCTCTACCATTGCCAAGATTATCCTCCAGTTCCCAACATATCAACAAGTTCTAGTGAGTTTCATTGTGACAAAGACGGCACCTTTCATATCCAAACAGACCTGGAACTCTTTCTTGTGACACTTTACATCGCGTTCCACTAAATACCACAGCATTGAAGTCCATTGCACAACATTCCACCACATTCCATTACATTACATTCCGTAAAAGAAGGCTCCGTTAATTCCAAACCATTCAGGAGCCGCCTATTGAGGCAATTCACATGCCATTCTGCACGGATCCGCTAGATTTTACTCCACTCGAATATCCCACTATGTTCTGTTGCATCCATTGTTCAAGAGAAGGCATCACTCTCTACAAAAACTCTGAGGGATCGTCCATTGCATCACATTACACCCCATTGCACTCCACTTCACAGTCTTAAACTCTTTTCCGCAACGTTCCACCACGTACTATTGCGCTCGATTCGGTCAAGCAATGCTGCATTCGCTTCCAAATCACTCTGGAACCCTTTATTGCGTCACATTACAACCGATTCAAGTCCATTGCAAAACATGGCAGCCATATCGCAAAACTCCACCGTGTTCTGCCTCGTACCATTCTGCCAAAGAAGGCTCCACTCTTCTCCAGAACAATCAGGAACAGTCTATTGCATCACATCACACCCCATTACAGTCCATTCCACAACCCTGAACTTCATTTCTCAAAATTCCACGGTATTCTTTTACATTCCATTCCTACAAAAACGGCTCAATTCACTTCCAACCTATTATGGTCTGTCTATTGCATCACATCAAACGCCATTGATCTTCATTCTACAAGATTCGACTCCTTTCCACTACATTCCACCACGTCCTTTTGCATTCCATTCTGACAAATAAGGTCCATTCTTTACAAAACAATCAGAAACACTGTAGTGCGTCTTTTCACAGATGATTCCATTGCATTTCACAGCATTTCACTTAATTGCTGAAGATCTCACTATGTTCTCTTGCGTTCCTTTCCATCTAAGTGAAGTCCGTTTGCTTCCAGACCAACCGGGAACTCTATATTGTGTCACATTGCACGCGTTCAACCCCAGTCTACAAAATTGCATTTAACTACAGAAAATTCCACAACGTTCTGTAGCACAAAATTCTGTCCAACAAGGACCCATTCGTTTCCAAAAGAATCTGTAGTTCTCTACTGCATCACATTACACACCATTTCACACCATTCCACATTGTACACCATTCCCCAATATTCCAGCACATTCCTTGGCTTTACATTCGAGGAAATGAGACACCATTCCCTTCCTAACCACTCTAGATACATTTATCATGTCACATTACAGCAAATTCCACTCCATTCCAAAACGTTCTATTGCGTTCCATTCTAGGAATGCTCCATTCGATTCCAAAAAATTCACATACTTCCTATTGTGTCACTTTATATGAAATTCCACTCAATTATGCAAGATCCTGCTGCATTCCCCAAGATTAAAACATGTTCTACAGAGTTCCATTGTGACAGAGTAGGCACCATTCTTTCCCAAACAACCCAGGAAATCTCTGTTGCGTCACATTGCAGCACGTTCCAATCAATGCCACAGCATTGCACTCCATTGTGCAACGAGGCCACCACATTCCATTGCATTCCATTCTGTAAAATAAGTCCCCACAGCTTCCAAACCATTCAGGAAAAGCCTATTGTGTCAATTCACATGCCATTCCATGAGATTCCACAACATTCTACCAATTCCAAACACTCCACTGCGTTGTTTTGCATTCAATTGTTACAAGAAGGCACCGTTCTCGCCAAAATCTCTCAGGAACCCTCTATTGCATCACATTACTTACCGATACACTCCATTTTGAAGCCTTCCACTCTACTGGCAATAGACCACCGCGTTCTATTACATTCAATTCCGCCAAGCAAGGCTTCATTTGCATCCAATTCACTCGGGAACTCTTATTGCGTCACATTACAACGGACTCAACTCCATTCCACAACATTGCATTCCATACCACAACACTAAACCATGTTCTATCACGTTCCATTCTGCAAAATAAGGTTCCACTCTTTTCCCAAACAATGAGTAACCAGCTACCGTGTCACACTAAAACCCATTACACACCACTCCACAACTCTCCACTTCATTTCGCAACAATCCACTGTATTCTTTGCATTCCATTCCTACAATAAGGATCGATCACTTCCAACCCATTAAGGACTGTGTATTGCATCACATCAAATGCCATTCCACTCCATTCTACAATATTCTTTTCCATTCGACTACATTCCACCACGTTCTACTACATTCCATTCCGTCAAATAAGGCTCCATTCTTTTCAAAAACCATGAAGAACACTCTACTGCATGACATTACACATGATTCTAGTCCTCTCAGCAGCATTGCACTCCATTCCTGAACATTTCACCATGTTCTATTGAGTTCCATTCCATGACAAAGAGCTCCATTTCCTTCGAGACTACTCAGAAACTCTATATTGTGGCACATTATACGCAATTCTAAACCCGTAGAGAAGATGGCAATTAACACCACAAAACTCCACCGTGTTCTATAGCGCTCCATTCTTTGAAAGAAGGCTCCATTCATGTCCAAAACCAACTATAACGCCCCATTGCATTACATTACACCAAATGACACTCCATTCTACATTTTACACTATTCCCCAATATTTCAGCACATTCATTTGCTATACATTCTGGCAAATGAAGCACCTTTCGTTTCCAAACCACTCTAGAGAGCCTTACTACTTCACATTACAGCCTATTCCACACCATTCCAAAACATGGGCCTCCTTTCCACAACATTCTACCACATTCTATTGCGATCAATTATTCCTAAGAATGATGCATTTCCTTCTAAACAATTCAAGAACATCCTATTGTGTCACTTCAGCTGCGATTCCTCTACCATTGCCAAGATTATCCTCCAGTTCCCAACATATCAACAAGTTCTAGTGAGTTTCATTGTGACAAAGACGGCACCTTTCATATCCAAACAGACCTGGAACTCTTTCTTGTGACACTTTACATCGCGTTCCACTAAATACCACAGCATTGAAGTCCATTGCACAACATTCCACCACATTCCATTACATTACATTCCGTAAAAGAAGGCTCCGTTAATTCCAAACCATTCAGGAGCCGCCTATTGAGGCAATTCACATGCCATTCTGCACGGATCCGCTAGATTTTACTCCACTCGAATATCCCACTATGTTCTGTTGCATCCATTGTTCAAGAGAAGGCATCACTCTCTACAAAAACTCTGAGGGATCGTCCATTGCATCACATTACACCCCATTGCACTCCACTTCACAGTCTTAAACTCTTTTCCGCAACGTTCCACCACGTACTATTGCGCTCGATTCGGTCAAGCAATGCTGCATTCGCTTCCAAATCACTCTGGAACCCTTTATTGCGTCACATTACAACCGATTCAAGTCCATTGCAAAACATGGCAGCCATATCGCAAAACTCCACCGTGTTCTGCCTCGTACCATTCTGCCAAAGAAGGCTCCACTCTTCTCCAGAACAATCAGGAACAGTCTATTGCATCACATCACACCCCATTACAGTCCATTCCACAACCCTGAACTTCATTTCTCAAAATTCCACGGTATTCTTTTACATTCCATTCCTACAAAAACGGCTCAATTCACTTCCAACCTATTATGGTCTGTCTATTGCATCACATCAAACGCCATTGATCTTCATTCTACAAGATTCGACTCCTTTCCACTACATTCCACCACGTCCTTTTGCATTCCATTCTGACAAATAAGGTCCATTCTTTACAAAACAATCAGAAACACTGTAGTGCGTCTTTTCACAGATGATTCCATTGCATTTCACAGCATTTCACTTAATTGCTGAAGATCTCACTATGTTCTCTTGCGTTCCTTTCCATCTAAGTGAAGTCCGTTTGCTTCCAGACCAACCGGGAACTCTATATTGTGTCACATTGCACGCGTTCAACCCCAGTCTACAAAATTGCATTTAACTACAGAAAATTCCACAACGTTCTGTAGCACAAAATTCTGTCCAACAAGGACCCATTCGTTTCCAAAAGAATCTGTAGTTCTCTACTGCATCACATTACACACCATTTCACACCATTCCACATTGTACACCATTCCCCAATATTCCAGCACATTCCTTGGCTTTACATTCGAGGAAATGAGACACCATTCCCTTCCTAACCACTCTAGATACATTTATCATGTCACATTACAGCAAATTCCACTCCATTCCAAAACGTTCTATTGCGTTCCATTCTAGGAATGCTCCATTCGATTCCAAAAAATTCACATACTTCCTATTGTGTCACTTTATATGAAATTCCACTCAATTATGCAAGATCCTGCTGCATTCCCCAAGATTAAAACATGTTCTACAGAGTTCCATTGTGACAGAGTAGGCACCATTCTTTCCCAAACAACCCAGGAAATCTCTGTTGCGTCACATTGCAGCACGTTCCAATCAATGCCACAGCATTGCACTCCATTGTGCAACGAGGCCACCACATTCCATTGCATTCCATTCTGTAAAATAAGTCCCCACAGCTTCCAAACCATTCAGGAAAAGCCTATTGTGTCAATTCACATGCCATTCCATGAGATTCCACAACATTCTACCAATTCCAAACACTCCACTGCGTTGTTTTGCATTCAATTGTTACAAGAAGGCACCGTTCTCGCCAAAATCTCTCAGGAACCCTCTATTGCATCACATTACTTACCGATACACTCCATTTTGAAGCCTTCCACTCTACTGGCAATAGACCACCGCGTTCTATTACATTCAATTCCGCCAAGCAAGGCTTCATTTGCATCCAATTCACTCGGGAACTCTTATTGCGTCACATTACAACGGACTCAACTCCATTCCACAACATTGCATTCCATACCACAACACTAAACCATGTTCTATCACGTTCCATTCTGCAAAATAAGGTTCCACTCTTTTCCCAAACAATGAGTAACCAGCTACCGTGTCACACTAAAACCCATTACACACCACTCCACAACTCTCCACTTCATTTCGCAACAATCCACTGTATTCTTTGCATTCCATTCCTACAATAAGGATCGATCACTTCCAACCCATTAAGGACTGTGTATTGCATCACATCAAATGCCATTCCACTCCATTCTACAATATTCTTTTCCATTCGACTACATTCCACCACGTTCTACTACATTCCATTCCGTCAAATAAGGCTCCATTCTTTTCAAAAACCATGAAGAACACTCTACTGCATGACATTACACATGATTCTAGTCCTCTCAGCAGCATTGCACTCCATTCCTGAACATTTCACCATGTTCTATTGAGTTCCATTCCATGACAAAGAGCTCCATTTCCTTCGAGACTACTCAGAAACTCTATATTGTGGCACATTATACGCAATTCTAAACCCGTAGAGAAGATGGCAATTAACACCACAAAACTCCACCGTGTTCTATAGCGCTCCATTCTTTGAAAGAAGGCTCCATTCATGTCCAAAACCAACTATAACGCCCCATTGCATTACATTACACCAAATGACACTCCATTCTACATTTTACACTATTCCCCAATATTTCAGCACATTCATTTGCTATACATTCTGGCAAATGAAGCACCGTTCGTTTCCAAACCACTCTAGAGAGCCTTACTACTTCACATTACAGCCTATTCCACACCATTCCAAAACATGGGCCTCCTTTCCACAACATTCTACCACATTCTATTGCGATCAATTATTCCTAAGAATGATGCATTTCCTTCTAAACAATTCAAGAACATCCTATTGTGTCACTTCAGCTGCGATTCCTCTACCATTGCCAAGATTATCCTCCAGTTCCCAACATATCAACAAGTTCTAGTGAGTTTCATTGTGACAAAGACGGCACCTTTCATATCCAAACAGACCTGGAACTCTTTCTTGTGACACTTTACATCGCGTTCCACTAAATACCACAGCATTGAAGTCCATTGCACAACATTCCACCACATTCCATTACATTACATTCCGTAAAAGAAGGCTCCGTTAATTCCAAACCATTCAGGAGCCGCCTATTGAGGCAATTCACATGCCATTCTGCACGGATCCGCTAGATTTTACTCCACTCGAATATCCCACTATGTTCTGTTGCATCCATTGTTCAAGAGAAGGCATCACTCTCTACAAAAACTCTGAGGGATCGTCCATTGCATCACATTACACCCCATTGCACTCCACTTCACAGTCTTAAACTCTTTTCCGCAACGTTCCACCACGTACTATTGCGCTCGATTCGGTCAAGCAATGCTGCATTCGCTTCCAAATCACTCTGGAACCCTTTATTGCGTCACATTACAACCGATTCAAGTCCATTGCAAAACATGGCAGCCATATCGCAAAACTCCACCGTGTTCTGCCTCGTACCATTCTGCCAAAGAAGGCTCCACTCTTCTCCAGAACAATCAGGAACAGTCTATTGCATCACATCACACCCCATTACAGTCCATTCCACAACCCTGAACTTCATTTCTCAAAATTCCACGGTATTCTTTTACATTCCATTCCTACAAAAACGGCTCAATTCACTTCCAACCTATTATGGTCTGTCTATTGCATCACATCAAACGCCATTGATCTTCATTCTACAAGATTCGACTCCTTTCCACTACATTCCACCACGTCCTTTTGCATTCCATTCTGACAAATAAGGTCCATTCTTTACAAAACAATCAGAAACACTGTAGTGCGTCTTTTCACAGATGATTCCATTGCATTTCACAGCATTTCACTTAATTGCTGAAGATCTCACTATGTTCTCTTGCGTTCCTTTCCATCTAAGTGAAGTCCGTTTGCTTCCAGACCAACCGGGAACTCTATATTGTGTCACATTGCACGCGTTCAACCCCAGTCTACAAAATTGCATTTAACTACAGAAAATTCCACAACGTTCTGTAGCACAAAATTCTGTCCAACAAGGACCCATTCGTTTCCAAAAGAATCTGTAGTTCTCTACTGCATCACATTACACACCATTTCACACCATTCCACATTGTACACCATTCCCCAATATTCCAGCACATTCCTTGGCTTTACATTCGAGGAAATGAGACACCATTCCCTTCCTAACCACTCTAGATACATTTATCATGTCACATTACAGCAAATTCCACTCCATTCCAAAACGTTCTATTGCGTTCCATTCTAGGAATGCTCCATTCGATTCCAAAAAATTCACATACTTCCTATTGTGTCACTTTATATGAAATTCCACTCAATTATGCAAGATCCTGCTGCATTCCCCAAGATTAAAACATGTTCTACAGAGTTCCATTGTGACAGAGTAGGCACCATTCTTTCCCAAACAACCCAGGAAATCTCTGTTGCGTCACATTGCAGCACGTTCCAATCAATGCCACAGCATTGCACTCCATTGTGCAACGAGGCCACCACATTCCATTGCATTCCATTCTGTAAAATAAGTCCCCACAGCTTCCAAACCATTCAGGAAAAGCCTATTGTGTCAATTCACATGCCATTCCATGAGATTCCACAACATTCTACCAATTCCAAACACTCCACTGCGTTGTTTTGCATTCAATTGTTACAAGAAGGCACCGTTCTCGCCAAAATCTCTCAGGAACCCTCTATTGCATCACATTACTTACCGATACACTCCATTTTGAAGCCTTCCACTCTACGGGCAATAGACCACCGCGTTCTATTACATTCAATTCCGCCAAGCAAGGCTTCATTTGCATCCAATTCACTCGGGAACTCTTATTGCGTCACATTACAACGGACTCAACTCCATTCCACAACATTGCATTCCATACCACAACACTAAACCATGTTCTATCACGTTCCATTCTGCAAAATAAGGTTCCACTCTTTTCCCAAACAATGAGTAACCAGCTACCGTGTCACACTAAAACCCATTACACACCACTCCACAACTCTCCACTTCATTTCGCAACAATCCACTGTATTCTTTGCATTCCATTCCTACAATAAGGATCGATCACTTCCAACCCATTAAGGACTGTGTATTGCATCACATCAAATGCCATTCCACTCCATTCTACAATATTCTTTTCCATTCGACTACATTCCACCACGTTCTACTACATTCCATTCCGTCAAATAAGGCTCCATTCTTTTCAAAAACCATGAAGAACACTCTACTGCATGACATTACACATGATTCTAGTCCTCTCAGCAGCATTGCACTCCATTCCTGAACATTTCACCATGTTCTATTGAGTTCCATTCCATGACAAAGAGCTCCATTTCCTTCGAGACTACTCAGAAACTCTATATTGTGGCACATTATACGCAATTCTAAACCCGTAGAGAAGATGGCAATTAACACCACAAAACTCCACCGTGTTCTATCGCGCTCCATTCTTTGAAAGAAGGCTCCATTCATGTCCAAAACCAACTATAACGCCCCATTGCATTACATTACACCAAATGACACTCCATTCTACATTTTACACTATTCCCCAATATTTCAGCACATTCATTTGCTATACATTCTGGCAAATGAAGCACCGTTCGTTTCCAAACCACTCTAGAGAGCCTTACTACTTCACATTACAGCCTATTCCACACCATTCCAAAACATGGGCCTCCTTTCCACAACATTCTACCACATTCTATTGCGATCAATTATTCCTAAGAATGATGCATTTCCTTCTAAACAATTCAAGAACATCCTATTGTGTCACTTCAGCTGCGATTCCTCTACCATTGCCAAGATTATCCTCCAGTTCCCAACATATCAACAAGTTCTAGTGAGTTTCATTGTGACAAAGACGGCACCTTTCATATCCAAACAGACCTGGAACTCTTTCTTGTGACACTTTACATCGCGTTCCACTAAATACCACAGCATTGAAGTCCATTGCACAACATTCCACCACATTCCATTACATTACATTCCGTAAAAGAAGGCTCCGTTAATTCCAAACCATTCAGGAGCCGCCTATTGAGGCAATTCACATGCCATTCTGCACGGATCCGCTAGATTTTACTCCACTCGAATATCCCACTATGTTCTGTTGCATCCATTGTTCAAGAGAAGGCATCACTCTCTACAAAAACTCTGAGGGATCGTCCATTGCATCACATTACACCCCATTGCACTCCACTTCACAGTCTTAAACTCTTTTCCGCAACGTTCCACCACGTACTATTGCGCTCGATTCGGTCAAGCAATGCTGCATTCGCTTCCAAATCACTCTGGAACCCTTTATTGCGTCACATTACAACCGATTCAAGTCCATTGCAAAACATGGCAGCCATATCGCAAAACTCCACCGTGTTCTGCCTCGTACCATTCTGCCAAAGAAGGCTCCACTCTTCTCCAGAACAATCAGGAACAGTCTATTGCATCACATCACACCCCATTACAGTCCATTCCACAACCCTGAACTTCATTTCTCAAAATTCCACGGTATTCTTTTACATTCCATTCCTACAAAAACGGCTCAATTCACTTCCAACCTATTATGGTCTGTCTATTGCATCACATCAAACGCCATTGATCTTCATTCTACAAGATTCGACTCCTTTCCACTACATTCCACCACGTCCTTTTGCATTCCATTCTGACAAATAAGGTCCATTCTTTACAAAACAATCAGAAACACTGTAGTGCGTCTTTTCACAGATGATTCCATTGCATTTCACAGCATTTCACTTAATTGCTGAAGATCTCACTATGTTCTCTTGCGTTCCTTTCCATCTAAGTGAAGTCCGTTTGCTTCCAGACCAACCGGGAACTCTATATTGTGTCACATTGCACGCGTTCAACCCCAGTCTACAAAATTGCATTTAACTACAGAAAATTCCACAACGTTCTGTAGCACAAAATTCTGTCCAACAAGGACCCATTCGTTTCCAAAAGAATCTGTAGTTCTCTACTGCATCACATTACACACCATTTCACACCATTCCACATTGTACACCATTCCCCAATATTCCAGCACATTCCTTGGCTTTACATTCGAGGAAATGAGACACCATTCCCTTCCTAACCACTCTAGATACATTTATCATGTCACATTACAGCAAATTCCACTCCATTCCAAAACGTTCTATTGCGTTCCATTCTAGGAATGCTCCATTCGATTCCAAAAAATTCACATACTTCCTATTGTGTCACTTTATATGAAATTCCACTCAATTATGCAAGATCCTGCTGCATTCCCCAAGATTAAAACATGTTCTACAGAGTTCCATTGTGACAGAGTAGGCACCATTCTTTCCCAAACAACCCAGGAAATCTCTGTTGCGTCACATTGCAGCACGTTCCAATCAATGCCACAGCATTGCACTCCATTGTGCAACGAGGCCACCACATTCCATTGCATTCCATTCTGTAAAATAAGTCCCCACAGCTTCCAAACCATTCAGGAAAAGCCTATTGTGTCAATTCACATGCCATTCCATGAGATTCCACAACATTCTACCAATTCCAAACACTCCACTGCGTTGTTTTGCATTCAATTGTTACAAGAAGGCACCGTTCTCGCCAAAATCTCTCAGGAACCCTCTATTGCATCACATTACTTACCGATACACTCCATTTTGAAGCCTTCCACTCTACGGGCAATAGACCACCGCGTTCTATTACATTCAATTCCGCCAAGCAAGGCTTCATTTGCATCCAATTCACTCGGGAACTCTTATTGCGTCACATTACAACGGACTCAACTCCATTCCACAACATTGCATTCCATACCACAACACTAAACCATGTTCTATCACGTTCCATTCTGCAAAATAAGGTTCCACTCTTTTCCCAAACAATGAGTAACCAGCTACCGTGTCACACTAAAACCCATTACACACCACTCCACAACTCTCCACTTCATTTCGCAACAATCCACTGTATTCTTTGCATTCCATTCCTACAATAAGGATCGATCACTTCCAACCCATTAAGGACTGTGTATTGCATCACATCAAATGCCATTCCACTCCATTCTACAATATTCTTTTCCATTCGACTACATTCCACCACGTTCTACTACATTCCATTCCGTCAAATAAGGCTCCATTCTTTTCAAAAACCATGAAGAACACTCTACTGCATGACATTACACATGATTCTAGTCCTCTCAGCAGCATTGCACTCCATTCCTGAACATTTCACCATGTTCTATTGAGTTCCATTCCATGACAAAGAGCTCCATTTCCTTCGAGACTACTCAGAAACTCTATATTGTGGCACATTATACGCAATTCTAAACCCGTAGAGAAGATGGCAATTAACACCACAAAACTCCACCGTGTTCTATCGCGCTCCATTCTTTGAAAGAAGGCTCCATTCATGTCCAAAACCAACTATAACGCCCCATTGCATTACATTACACCAAATGACACTCCATTCTACATTTTACACTATTCCCCAATATTTCAGCACATTCATTTGCTATACATTCTGGCAAATGAAGCACCGTTCGTTTCCAAACCACTCTAGAGAGCCTTACTACTTCACATTACAGCCTATTCCACACCATTCCAAAACATGGGCCTCCTTTCCACAACATTCTACCACATTCTATTGCGATCAATTATTCCTAAGAATGATGCATTTCCTTCTAAACAATTCAAGAACATCCTATTGTGTCACTTCAGCTGCGATTCCTCTACCATTGCCAAGATTATCCTCCAGTTCCCAACATATCAACAAGTTCTAGTGAGTTTCATTGTGACAAAGACGGCACCTTTCATATCCAAACAGACCTGGAACTCTTTCTTGTGACACTTTACATCGCGTTCCACTAAATACCACAGCATTGAAGTCCATTGCACAACATTCCACCACATTCCATTACATTACATTCCGTAAAAGAAGGCTCCGTTAATTCCAAAACATTCAGGAGCCGCCTATTGAGGCAATTCACATGCCATTCTGCACGGATCCGCTAGATTTTACTCCACTCGAATATCCCACTATGTTCTGTTGCATCCATTGTTCAAGAGAAGGCATCACTCTCTACAAAAACTCTGAGGGATCGTCCATTGCATCACATTACACCCCATTGCACTCCACTTCACAGTCTTAAACTCTTTTCCGCAACGTTCCACCACGTACTATTGCGCTCGATTCGGTCAAGCAATGCTGCATTCGCTTCCAAATCACTCTGGAACCCTTTATTGCGTCACATTACAACCGATTCAAGTCCATTGCAAAACATGGCAGCCATATCGCAAAACTCCACCGTGTTCTGCCTCGTACCATTCTGCCAAAGAAGGCTCCACTCTTCTCCAGAACAATCAGGAACAGTCTATTGCATCACATCACACCCCATTACAGTCCATTCCACAACCCTGAACTTCATTTCTCAAAATTCCACGGTATTCTTTTACATTCCATTCCTACAAAAACGGCTCAATTCACTTCCAACCTATTATGGTCTGTCTATTGCATCACATCAAACGCCATTGATCTTCATTCTACAAGATTCGACTCCTTTCCACTACATTCCACCACGTCCTTTTGCATTCCATTCTGACAAATAAGGTCCATTCTTTACAAAACAATCAGAAACACTGTAGTGCGTCTTTTCACAGATGATTCCATTGCATTTCACAGCATTTCACTTAATTGCTGAAGATCTCACTATGTTCTCTTGCGTTCCTTTCCATCTAAGTGAAGTCCGTTTGCTTCCAGACCAACCGGGAACTCTATATTGTGTCACATTGCACGCGTTCAACCCCAGTCTACAAAATTGCATTTAACTACAGAAAATTCCACAACGTTCTGTAGCACAAAATTCTGTCCAACAAGGACCCATTCGTTTCCAAAAGAATCTGTAGTTCTCTACTGCATCACATTACACACCATTTCACACCATTCCACATTGTACACCATTCCCCAATATTCCAGCACATTCCTTGGCTTTACATTCGAGGAAATGAGACACCATTCCCTTCCTAACCACTCTAGATACATTTATCATGTCACATTACAGCAAATTCCACTCCATTCCAAAACGTTCTATTGCGTTCCATTCTAGGAATGCTCCATTCGATTCCAAAAAATTCACATACTTCCTATTGTGTCACTTTATATGAAATTCCACTCAATTATGCAAGATCCTGCTGCATTCCCCAAGATTAAAACATGTTCTACAGAGTTCCATTGTGACAGAGTAGGCACCATTCTTTCCCAAACAACCCAGGAAATCTCTGTTGCGTCACATTGCAGCACGTTCCAATCAATGCCACAGCATTGCACTCCATTGTGCAACGAGGCCACCACATTCCATTGCATTCCATTCTGTAAAATAAGTCCCCACAGCTTCCAAACCATTCAGGAAAAGCCTATTGTGTCAATTCACATGCCATTCCATGAGATTCCACAACATTCTACCAATTCCAAACACTCCACTGCGTTGTTTTGCATTCAATTGTTACAAGAAGGCACCGTTCTCGCCAAAATCTCTCAGGAACCCTCTATTGCATCACATTACTTACCGATACACTCCATTTTGAAGCCTTCCACTCTACGGGCAATAGACCACCGCGTTCTATTACATTCAATTCCGCCAAGCAAGGCTTCATTTGCATCCAATTCACTCGGGAACTCTTATTGCGTCACATTACAACGGACTCAACTCCATTCCACAACATTGCATTCCATACCACAACACTAAACCATGTTCTATCACGTTCCATTCTGCAAAATAAGGTTCCACTCTTTTCCCAAACAATGAGTAACCAGCTACCGTGTCACACTAAAACCCATTACACACCACTCCACAACTCTCCAC
This sequence comes from Manis pentadactyla, assembly GCF_030020395.1. NCBI lineage: Eukaryota > Metazoa > Chordata > Mammalia > Pholidota > Manidae > Manis > Manis pentadactyla. Next base: position 64,694 of record NW_026644600.1, on the reverse strand, counting down.
TTCATTTCGCAACAATCCACTGTATTCTTTGCATTCCATTCCTACAATAAGGATCGATCACTTCCAACCCATTAAGGACTGTGTATTGCATCACATCAAATGCCATTCCACTCCATTCTACAATATTCTTTTCCATTCGACTACATTCCACCACGTTCTACTACATTCCATTCCGTCAAATAAGGCTCCATTCTTTTCAAAAACCATGAAGAACACTCTACTGCATGACATTACACATGATTCTAGTCCTCTCAGCAGCATTGCACTCCATTCCTGAACATTTCACCATGTTCTATTGAGTTCCATTCCATGACAAAGAGCTCCATTTCCTTCGAGACTACTCAGAAACTCTATATTGTGGCACATTATACGCAATTCTAAACCCGTAGAGAAGATGGCAATTAACACCACAAAACTCCACCGTGTTCTATCGCGCTCCATTCTTTGAAAGAAGGCTCCATTCATGTCCAAAACCAACTATAACGCCCCATTGCATTACATTACACCAAATGACACTCCATTCTACATTTTACACTATTCCCCAATATTTCAGCACATTCATTTGCTATACATTCTGGCAAATGAAGCACCGTTCGTTTCCAAACCACTCTAGAGAGCCTTACTACTTCACATTACAGCCTATTCCACACCATTCCAAAACATGGGCCTCCTTTCCACAACATTCTACCACATTCTATTGCGATCAATTATTCCTAAGAATGATGCATTTCCTTCTAAACAATTCAAGAACATCCTATTGTGTCACTTCAGCTGCGATTCCTCTACCATTGCCAAGATTATCCTCCAGTTCCCAACATATCAACAAGTTCTAGTGAGTTTCATTGTGACAAAGACGGCACCTTTCATATCCAAACAGACCTGGAACTCTTTCTTGTGACACTTTACATCGCGTTCCACTAAATACCACAGCATTGAAGTCCATTGCACAACATTCCACCACATTCCATTACATTACATTCCGTAAAAGAAGGCTCCGTTAATTCCAAACCATTCAGGAGCCGCCTATTGAGGCAATTCACATGCCATTCTGCACGGATCCGCTAGATTTTACTCCACTCGAATATCCCACTATGTTCTGTTGCATCCATTGTTCAAGAGAAGGCATCACTCTCTACAAAAACTCTGAGGGATCGTCCATTGCATCACATTACACCCCATTGCACTCCACTTCACAGTCTTAAACTCTTTTCCGCAACGTTCCACCACGTACTATTGCGCTCGATTCGGTCAAGCAATGCTGCATTCGCTTCCAAATCACTCTGGAACCCTTTATTGCGTCACATTACAACCGATTCAAGTCCATTGCAAAACATGGCAGCCATATCGCAAAACTCCACCGTGTTCTGCCTCGTACCATTCTGCCAAAGAAGGCTCCACTCTTCTCCAGAACAATCAGGAACAGTCTATTGCATCACATCACACCCCATTACAGTCCATTCCACAACCCTGAACTTCATTTCTCAAAATTCCACGGTATTCTTTTACATTCCATTCCTACAAAAACGGCTCAATTCACTTCCAACCTATTATGGTCTGTCTATTGCATCACATCAAACGCCATTGATCTTCATTCTACAAGATTCGACTCCTTTCCACTACATTCCACCACGTCCTTTTGCATTCCATTCTGACAAATAAGGTCCATTCTTTACAAAACAATCAGAAACACTGTAGTGCGTCTTTTCACAGATGATTCCATTGCATTTCACAGCATTTCACTTAATTGCTGAAGATCTCACTATGTTCTCTTGCGTTCCTTTCCATCTAAGTGAAGTCCGTTTGCTTCCAGACCAACCGGGAACTCTATATTGTGTCACATTGCACGCGTTCAACCCCAGTCTACAAAATTGCATTTAACTACAGAAAATTCCACAACGTTCTGTAGCACAAAATTCTGTCCAACAAGGACCCATTCGTTTCCAAAAGAATCTGTAGTTCTCTACTGCATCACATTACACACCATTTCACACCATTCCACATTGTACACCATTCCCCAATATTCCAGCACATTCCTTGGCTTTACATTCGAGGAAATGAGACACCATTCCCTTCCTAACCACTCTAGATACATTTATCATGTCACATTACAGCAAATTCCACTCCATTCCAAAACGTTCTATTGCGTTCCATTCTAGGAATGCTCCATTCGATTCCAAAAAATTCACATACTTCCTATTGTGTCACTTTATATGAAATTCCACTCAATTATGCAAGATCCTGCTGCATTCCCCAAGATTAAAACATGTTCTACAGAGTTCCATTGTGACAGAGTAGGCACCATTCTTTCCCAAACAACCCAGGAAATCTCTGTTGCGTCACATTGCAGCACGTTCCAATCAATGCCACAGCATTGCACTCCATTGTGCAACGAGGCCACCACATTCCATTGCATTCCATTCTGTAAAATAAGTCCCCACAGCTTCCAAACCATTCAGGAAAAGCCTATTGTGTCAATTCACATGCCATTCCATGAGATTCCACAACATTCTACCAATTCCAAACACTCCACTGCGTTGTTTTGCATTCAATTGTTACAAGAAGGCACCGTTCTCGCCAAAATCTCTCAGGAACCCTCTATTGCATCACATTACTTACCGATACACTCCATTTTGAAGCCTTCCACTCTACTGGCAATAGACCACCGCGTTCTATTACATTCAATTCCGCCAAGCAAGGCTTCATTTGCATCCAATTCACTCGGGAACTCTTATTGCGTCACATTACAACGGACTCAACTCCATTCCACAACATTGCATTCCATACCACAACACTAAACCATGTTCTATCACGTTCCATTCTGCAAAATAAGGTTCCACTCTTTTCCCAAACAATGAGTAACCAGCTACCGTGTCACACTAAAACCCATTACACACCACTCCACAACTCTCCACTTCATTTCGCAACAATCCACTGTATTCTTTGCATTCCATTCCTACAATAAGGATCGATCACTTCCAACCCATTAAGGACTGTGTATTGCATCACATCAAATGCCATTCCACTCCATTCTACAATATTCTTTTCCATTCGACTACATTCCACCACGTTCTACTACATTCCATTCCGTCAAATAAGGCTCCATTCTTTTCAAAAACCATGAAGAACACTCTACTGCATGACATTACACATGATTCTAGTCCTCTCAGCAGCATTGCACTCCATTCCTGAACATTTCACCATGTTCTATTGAGTTCCATTCCATGACAAAGAGCTCCATTTCCTTCGAGACTACTCAGAAACTCTATATTGTGGCACATTATACGCAATTCTAAACCCGTAGAGAAGATGGCAATTAACACCACAAAACTCCACCGTGTTCTATCGCGCTCCATTCTTTGAAAGAAGGCTCCATTCATGTCCAAAACCAACTATAACGCCCCATTGCATTACATTACACCAAATGACACTCCATTCTACATTTTACACTATTCCCCAATATTTCAGCACATTCATTTGCTATACATTCTGGCAAATGAAGCACCGTTCGTTTCCAAACCACTCTAGAGAGCCTTACTACTTCACATTACAGCCTATTCCACACCATTCCAAAACATGGGCCTCCTTTCCACAACATTCTACCACATTCTATTGCGATCAATTATTCCTAAGAATGATGCATTTCCTTCTAAACAATTCAAGAACATCCTATTGTGTCACTTCAGCTGCGATTCCTCTACCATTGCCAAGATTATCCTCCAGTTCCCAACATATCAACAAGTTCTAGTGAGTTTCATTGTGACAAAGACGGCACCTTTCATATCCAAACAGACCTGGAACTCTTTCTTGTGACACTTTACATCGCGTTCCACTAAATACCACAGCATTGAAGTCCATTGCACAACATTCCACCACATTCCATTACATTACATTCCGTAAAAGAAGGCTCCGTTAATTCCAAACCATTCAGGAGCCGCCTATTGAGGCAATTCACATGCCATTCTGCACGGATCCGCTAGATTTTACTCCACTCGAATATCCCACTATGTTCTGTTGCATCCATTGTTCAAGAGAAGGCATCACTCTCTACAAAAACTCTGAGGGATCGTCCATTGCATCACATTACACCCCATTGCACTCCACTTCACAGTCTTAAACTCTTTTCCGCAACGTTCCACCACGTACTATTGCGCTCGATTCGGTCAAGCAATGCTGCATTCGCTTCCAAATCACTCTGGAACCCTTTATTGCGTCACATTACAACCGATTCAAGTCCATTGCAAAACATGGCAGCCATATCGCAAAACTCCACCGTGTTCTGCCTCGTACCATTCTGCCAAAGAAGGCTCCACTCTTCTCCAGAACAATCAGGAACAGTCTATTGCATCACATCACACCCCATTACAGTCCATTCCACAACCCTGAACTTCATTTCTCAAAATTCCACGGTATTCTTTTACATTCCATTCCTACAAAAACGGCTCAATTCACTTCCAACCTATTATGGTCTGTCTATTGCATCACATCAAACGCCATTGATCTTCATTCTACAAGATTCGACTCCTTTCCACTACATTCCACCACGTCCTTTTGCATTCCATTCTGACAAATAAGGTCCATTCTTTACAAAACAATCAGAAACACTGTAGTGCGTCTTTTCACAGATGATTCCATTGCATTTCACAGCATTTCACTTAATTGCTGAAGATCTCACTATGTTCTCTTGCGTTCCTTTCCATCTAAGTGAAGTCCGTTTGCTTCCAGACCAACCGGGAACTCTATATTGTGTCACATTGCACGCGTTCAACCCCAGTCTACAAAATTGCATTTAACTACAGAAAATTCCACAACGTTCTGTAGCACAAAATTCTGTCCAACAAGGACCCATTCGTTTCCAAAAGAATCTGTAGTTCTCTACTGCATCACATTACACACCATTTCACACCATTCCACATTGTACACCATTCCCCAATATTCCAGCACATTCCTTGGCTTTACATTCGAGGAAATGAGACACCATTCCCTTCCTAACCACTCTAGATACATTTATCATGTCACATTACAGCAAATTCCACTCCATTCCAAAACGTTCTATTGCGTTCCATTCTAGGAATGCTCCATTCGATTCCAAAAAATTCACATACTTCCTATTGTGTCACTTTATATGAAATTCCACTCAATTATGCAAGATCCTGCTGCATTCCCCAAGATTAAAACATGTTCTACAGAGTTCCATTGTGACAGAGTAGGCACCATTCTTTCCCAAACAACCCAGGAAATCTCTGTTGCGTCACATTGCAGCACGTTCCAATCAATGCCACAGCATTGCACTCCATTGTGCAACGAGGCCACCACATTCCATTGCATTCCATTCTGTAAAATAAGTCCCCACAGCTTCCAAACCATTCAGGAAAAGCCTATTGTGTCAATTCACATGCCATTCCATGAGATTCCACAACATTCTACCAATTCCAAACACTCCACTGCGTTGTTTTGCATTCAATTGTTACAAGAAGGCACCGTTCTCGCCAAAATCTCTCAGGAACCCTCTATTGCATCACATTACTTACCGATACACTCCATTTTGAAGCCTTCCACTCTACGGGCAATAGACCACCGCGTTCTATTACATTCAATTCCGCCAAGCAAGGCTTCATTTGCATCCAATTCACTCGGGAACTCTTATTGCGTCACATTACAACGGACTCAACTCCATTCCACAACATTGCATTCCATACCACAACACTAAACCATGTTCTATCACGTTCCATTCTGCAAAATAAGGTTCCACTCTTTTCCCAAACAATGAGTAACCAGCTACCGTGTCACACTAAAACCCATTACACACCACTCCACAACTCTCCACTTCATTTCGCAACAATCCACTGTATTCTTTGCATTCCATTCCTACAATAAGGATCGATCACTTCCAACCCATTAAGGACTGTGTATTGCATCACATCAAATGCCATTCCACTCCATTCTACAATATTCTTTTCCATTCGACTACATTCCACCACGTTCTACTACATTCCATTCCGTCAAATAAGGCTCCATTCTTTTCAAAAACCATGAAGAACACTCTACTGCATGACATTACACATGATTCTAGTCCTCTCAGCAGCATTGCACTCCATTCCTGAACATTTCACCATGTTCTATTGAGTTCCATTCCATGACAAAGAGCTCCATTTCCTTCGAGACTACTCAGAAACTCTATATTGTGGCACATTATACGCAATTCTAAACCCGTAGAGAAGATGGCAATTAACACCACAAAACTCCACCGTGTTCTATCGCGCTCCATTCTTTGAAAGAAGGCTCCATTCATGTCCAAAACCAACTATAACGCCCCATTGCATTACATTACACCAAATGACACTCCATTCTACATTTTACACTATTCCCCAATATTTCAGCACATTCATTTGCTATACATTCTGGCAAATGAAGCACCGTTCGTTTCCAAACCACTCTAGAGAGCCTTACTACTTCACATTACAGCCTATTCCACACCATTCCAAAACATGGGCCTCCTTTCCACAACATTCTACCACATTCTATTGCGATCAATTATTCCTAAGAATGATGCATTTCCTTCTAAACAATTCAAGAACATCCTATTGTGTCACTTCAGCTGCGATTCCTCTACCATTGCCAAGATTATCCTCCAGTTCCCAACATATCAACAAGTTCTAGTGAGTTTCATTGTGACAAAGACGGCACCTTTCATATCCAAACAGACCTGGAACTCTTTCTTGTGACACTTTACATCGCGTTCCACTAAATACCACAGCATTGAAGTCCATTGCACAACATTCCACCACATTCCATTACATTACATTCCGTAAAAGAAGGCTCCGTTAATTCCAAACCATTCAGGAGCCGCCTATTGAGGCAATTCACATGCCATTCTGCACGGATCCGCTAGATTTTACTCCACTCGAATATCCCACTATGTTCTGTTGCATCCATTGTTCAAGAGAAGGCATCACTCTCTACAAAAACTCTGAGGGATCGTCCATTGCATCACATTACACCCCATTGCACTCCACTTCACAGTCTTAAACTCTTTTCCGCAACGTTCCACCACGTACTATTGCGCTCGATTCGGTCAAGCAATGCTGCATTCGCTTCCAAATCACTCTGGAACCCTTTATTGCGTCACATTACAACCGATTCAAGTCCATTGCAAAACATGGCAGCCATATCGCAAAACTCCACCGTGTTCTGCCTCGTACCATTCTGCCAAAGAAGGCTCCACTCTTCTCCAGAACAATCAGGAACAGTCTATTGCATCACATCACACCCCATTACAGTCCATTCCACAACCCTGAACTTCATTTCTCAAAATTCCACGGTATTCTTTTACATTCCATTCCTACAAAAACGGCTCAATTCACTTCCAACCTATTATGGTCTGTCTATTGCATCACATCAAACGCCATTGATCTTCATTCTACAAGATTCGACTCCTTTCCACTACATTCCACCACGTCCTTTTGCATTCCATTCTGACAAATAAGGTCCATTCTTTACAAAACAATCAGAAACACTGTAGTGCGTCTTTTCACAGATGATTCCATTGCATTTCACAGCATTTCACTTAATTGCTGAAGATCTCACTATGTTCTCTTGCGTTCCTTTCCATCTAAGTGAAGTCCGTTTGCTTCCAGACCAACCGGGAACTCTATATTGTGTCACATTGCACGCGTTCAACCCCAGTCTACAAAATTGCATTTAACTACAGAAAATTCCACAACGTTCTGTAGCACAAAATTCTGTCCAACAAGGACCCATTCGTTTCCAAAAGAATCTGTAGTTCTCTACTGCATCACATTACACACCATTTCACACCATTCCACATTGTACACCATTCCCCAATATTCCAGCACATTCCTTGGCTTTACATTCGAGGAAATGAGACACCATTCCCTTCCTAACCACTCTAGATACATTTATCATGTCACATTACAGCAAATTCCACTCCATTCCAAAACGTTCTATTGCGTTCCATTCTAGGAATGCTCCATTCGATTCCAAAAAATTCACATACTTCCTATTGTGTCACTTTATATGAAATTCCACTCAATTATGCAAGATCCTGCTGCATTCCCCAAGATTAAAACATGTTCTACAGAGTTCCATTGTGACAGAGTAGGCACCATTCTTTCCCAAACAACCCAGGAAATCTCTGTTGCGTCACATTGCAGCACGTTCCAATCAATGCCACAGCATTGCACTCCATTGTGCAACGAGGCCACCACATTCCATTGCATTCCATTCTGTAAAATAAGTCCCCACAGCTTCCAAACCATTCAGGAAAAGCCTATTGTGTCAATTCACATGCCATTCCATGAGATTCCACAACATTCTACCAATTCCAAACACTCCACTGCGTTGTTTTGCATTCAATTGTTACAAGAAGGCACCGTTCTCGCCAAAATCTCTCAGGAACCCTCTATTGCATCACATTACTTACCGATACACTCCATTTTGAAGCCTTCCACTCTACGGGCAATAGACCACCGCGTTCTATTACATTCAATTCCGCCAAGCAAGGCTTCATTTGCATCCAATTCACTCGGGAACTCTTATTGCGTCACATTACAACGGACTCAACTCCATTCCACAACATTGCATTCCATACCACAACACTAAACCATGTTCTATCACGTTCCATTCTGCAAAATAAGGTTCCACTCTTTTCCCAAACAATGAGTAACCAGCTACCGTGTCACACTAAAACCCATTACACACCACTCCACAACTCTCCACTTCATTTCGCAACAATCCACTGTATTCTTTGCATTCCATTCCTACAATAAGGATCGATCACTTCCAACCCATTAAGGACTGTGTATTGCATCACATCAAATGCCATTCCACTCCATTCTACAATATTCTTTTCCATTCGACTACATTCCACCACGTTCTACTACATTCCATTCCGTCAAATAAGGCTCCATTCTTTTCAAAAACCATGAAGAACACTCTACTGCATGACATTACACATGATTCTAGTCCTCTCAGCAGCATTGCACTCCATTCCTGAACATTTCACCATGTTCTATTGAGTTCCATTCCATGAAAAAGAGCTCCATTTCCTTCGAGACTACTCAGAAACTCTATATTGTGGCACATTATACGCAATTCTAAACCCGTAGAGAAGATGGCAATTAACACCACAAAACTCCACCGTGTTCTATCGCGCTCCATTCTTTGAAAGAAGGCTCCATTCATGTCCAAAACCAACTATAACGCCCCATTGCATTACATTACACCAAATGACACTCCATTCTACATTTTACACTATTCCCCAATATTTCAGCACATTCATTTGCTATACATTCTGGCAAATGAAGCACCGTTCGTTTCCAAACCACTCTAGAGAGCCTTACTACTTCACATTACAGCCTATTCCACACCATTCCAAAACATGGGCCTCCTTTCCACAACATTCTACCACATTCTATTGCGATCAATTATTCCTAAGAATGATGCATTTCCTTCTAAACAATTCAAGAACATCCTATTGTGTCACTTCAGCTGCGATTCCTCTACCATTGCCAAGATTATCCTCCAGTTCCCAACATATCAACAAGTTCTAGTGAGTTTCATTGTGACAAAGACGGCACCTTTCATATCCAAACAGACCTGGAACTCTTTCTTGTGACACTTTACATCGCGTTCCACTAAATACCACAGCATTGAAGTCCATTGCACAACATTCCACCACATTCCATTACATTACATTCCGTAAAAGAAGGCTCCGTTAATTCCAAACCATTCAGGAGCCGCCTATTGAGGCAATTCACATGCCATTCTGCACGGATCCGCTAGATTTTACTCCACTCGAATATCCCACTATGTTCTGTTGCATCCATTGTTCAAGAGAAGGCATCACTCTCTACAAAAACTCTGAGGGATCGTCCATTGCATCACATTACACCCCATTGCACTCCACTTCACAGTCTTAAACTCTTTTCCGCAACGTTCCACCACGTACTATTGCGCTCGATTCGGTCAAGCAATGCTGCATTCGCTTCCAAATCACTCTGGAACCCTTTATTGCGTCACATTACAACCGATTCAAGTCCATTGCAAAACATGGCAGCCATATCGCAAAACTCCACCGTGTTCTGCCTCGTACCATTCTGCCAAAGAAGGCTCCACTCTTCTCCAGAACAATCAGGAACAGTCTATTGCATCACATCACACCCCATTACAGTCCATTCCACAACCCTGAACTTCATTTCTCAAAATTCCACGGTATTCTTTTACATTCCATTCCTACAAAAACGGCTCAATTCACTTCCAACCTATTATGGTCTGTCTATTGCATCACATCAAACGCCATTGATCTTCATTCTACAAGATTCGACTCCTTTCCACTACATTCCACCACGTCCTTTTGCATTCCATTCTGACAAATAAGGTCCATTCTTTACAAAACAATCAGAAACACTGTAGTGCGTCTTTTCACAGATGATTCCATTGCATTTCACAGCATTTCACTTAATTGCTGAAGATCTCACTATGTTCTCTTGCGTTCCTTTCCATCTAAGTGAAGTCCGTTTGCTTCCAGACCAACCGGGAACTCTATATTGTGTCACATTGCACGCGTTCAACCCCAGTCTACAAAATTGCATTTAACTACAGAAAATTCCACAACGTTCTGTAGCACAAAATTCTGTCCAACAAGGACCCATTCGTTTCCAAAAGAATCTGTAGTTCTCTACTGCATCACATTACACACCATTTCACACCATTCCACATTGTACACCATTCCCCAATATTCCAGCACATTCCTTGGCTTTACATTCGAGGAAATGAGACACCATTCCCTTCCTAACCACTCTAGATACATTTATCATGTCACATTACAGCAAATTCCACTCCATTCCAAAACGTTCTATTGCGTTCCATTCTAGGAATGCTCCATTCGATTCCAAAAAATTCACATACTTCCTATTGTGTCACTTTATATGAAATTCCACTCAATTATGCAAGATCCTGCTGCATTCCCCAAGATTAAAACATGTTCTACAGAGTTCCATTGTGACAGAGTAGGCACCATTCTTTCCCAAACAACCCAGGAAATCTCTGTTGCGTCACATTGCAGCACGTTCCAATCAATGCCACAGCATTGCACTCCATTGTGCAACGAGGCCACCACATTCCATTGCATTCCATTCTGTAAAATAAGTCCCCACAGCTTCCAAACCATTCAGGAAAAGCCTATTGTGTCAATTCACATGCCATTCCATGAGATTCCACAACATTCTACCAATTCCAAACACTCCACTGCGTTGTTTTGCATTCAATTGTTACAAGAAGGCACCGTTCTCGCCAAAATCTCTCAGGAACCCTCTATTGCATCACATTACTTACCGATACACTCCATTTTGAAGCCTTCCACTCTACGGGCAATAGACCACCGCGTTCTATTACATTCAATTCCGCCAAGCAAGGCTTCATTTGCATCCAATTCACTCGGGAACTCTTATTGCGTCACATTACAACGGACTCAACTCCATTCCACAACATTGCATTCCATACCACAACACTAAACCATGTTCTATCACGTTCCATTCTGCAAAATAAGGTTCCACTCTTTTCCCAAACAATGAGTAACCAGCTACCGTGTCACACTAAAACCCATTACACACCACTCCACAACTCTCCACTTCATTTCGCAACAATCCACTGTATTCTTTGCATTCCATTCCTACAATAAGGATCGATCACTTCCAACCCATTAAGGACTGTGTATTGCATCACATCAAATGCCATTCCACTCCATTCTACAATATTCTTTTCCATTCGACTACATTCCACCACGTTCTACTACATTCCATTCCGTCAAATAAGGCTCCATTCTTTTCAAAAACCATGAAGAACACTCTACTGCATGACATTACACATGATTCTAGTCCTCTCAGCAGCATTGCACTCCATTCCTGAACATTTCACCATGTTCTATTGAGTTCCATTCCATGACAAAGAGCTCCATTTCCTTCGAGACTACTCAGAAACTCTATATTGTGGCACATTATACGCAATTCTAAACCCGTAGAGAAGATGGCAATTAACACCACAAAACTCCACCGTGTTCTATCGCGCTCCATTCTTTGAAAGAAGGCTCCATTCATGTCCAAAACCAACTATAACGCCCCATTGCATTACATTACACCAAATGACACTCCATTCTACATTTTACACTATTCCCCAATATTTCAGCACATTCATTTGCTATACATTCTGGCAAATGAAGCACCGTTCGTTTCCAAACCACTCTAGAGAGCCTTACTACTTCACATTACAGCCTATTCCACACCATTCCAAAACATGGGCCTCCTTTCCACAACATTCTACCACATTCTATTGCGATCAATTATTCCTAAGAATGATGCATTTCCTTCTAAACAATTCAAGAACATCCTATTGTGTCACTTCAGCTGCGATTCCTCTACCATTGCCAAGATTATCCTCCAGTTCCCAACATATCAACAAGTTCTAGTGAGTTTCATTGTGACAAAGACGGCACCTTTCATATCCAAACAGACCTGGAACTCTTTCTTGTGACACTTTACATCGCGTTCCACTAAATACCACAGCATTGAAGTCCATTGCACAACATTCCACCACATTCCATTACATTACATTCCGTAAAAGAAGGCTCCGTTAATTCCAAACCATTCAGGAGCCGCCTATTGAGGCAATTCACATGCCATTCTGCACGGATCCGCTAGATTTTACTCCACTCGAATATCCCACTATGTTCTGTTGCATCCATTGTTCAAGAGAAGGCATCACTCTCTACAAAAACTCTGAGGGATCGTCCATTGCATCACATTACACCCCATTGCACTCCACTTCACAGTCTTAAACTCTTTTCCGCAACGTTCCACCACGTACTATTGCGCTCGATTCGGTCAAGCAATGCTGCATTCGCTTCCAAATCACTCTGGAACCCTTTATTGCGTCACATTACAACCGATTCAAGTCCATTGCAAAACATGGCAGCCATATCGCAAAACTCCACCGTGTTCTGCCTCGTACCATTCTGCCAAAGAAGGCTCCACTCTTCTCCAGAACAATCAGGAACAGTCTATTGCATCACATCACACCCCATTACAGTCCATTCCACAACCCTGAACTTCATTTCTCAAAATTCCACGGTATTCTTTTACATTCCATTCCTACAAAAACGGCTCAATTCACTTCCAACCTATTATGGTCTGTCTATTGCATCACATCAAACGCCATTGATCTTCATTCTACAAGATTCGACTCCTTTCCACTACATTCCACCACGTCCTTTTGCATTCCATTCTGACAAATAAGGTCCATTCTTTACAAAACAATCAGAAACACTGTAGTGCGTCTTTTCACAGATGATTCCATTGCATTTCACAGCATTTCACTTAATTGCTGAAGATCTCACTATGTTCTCTTGCGTTCCTTTCCATCTAAGTGAAGTCCGTTTGCTTCCAGACCAACCGGGAACTCTATATTGTGTCACATTGCACGCGTTCAACCCCAGTCTACAAAATTGCATTTAACTACAGAAAATTCCACAACGTTCTGTAGCACAAAATTCTGTCCAACAAGGACCCATTCGTTTCCAAAAGAATCTGTAGTTCTCTACTGCATCACATTACACACCATTTCACACCATTCCACATTGTACACCATTCCCCAATATTCCAGCACATTCCTTGGCTTTACATTCGAGGAAATGAGACACCATTCCCTTCCTAACCACTCTAGATACATTTATCATGTCACATTACAGCAAATTCCACTCCATTCCAAAACGTTCTATTGCGTTCCATTCTAGGAATGCTCCATTCGATTCCAAAAAATTCACATACTTCCTATTGTGTCACTTTATATGAAATTCCACTCAATTATGCAAGATCCTGCTGCATTCCCCAAGATTAAAACATGTTCTACAGAGTTCCATTGTGACAGAGTAGGCACCATTCTTTCCCAAACAACCCAGGAAATCTCTGTTGCGTCACATTGCAGCACGTTCCAATCAATGCCACAGCATTGCACTCCATTGTGCAACGAGGCCACCACATTCCATTGCATTCCATTCTGTAAAATAAGTCCCCACAGCTTCCAAACCATTCAGGAAAAGCCTATTGTGTCAATTCACATGCCATTCCATGAGATTCCACAACATTCTACCAATTCCAAACACTCCACTGCGTTGTTTTGCATTCAATTGTTACAAGAAGGCACCGTTCTCGCCAAAATCTCTCAGGAACCCTCTATTGCATCACATTACTTACCGATACACTCCATTTTGAAGCCTTCCACTCTACTGGCAATAGACCACCGCGTTCTATTACATTCAATTCCGCCAAGCAAGGCTTCATTTGCATCCAATTCACTCGGGAACTCTTATTGCGTCACATTACAACGGACTCAACTCCATTCCACAACATTGCATTCCATACCACAACACTAAACCATGTTCTATCACGTTCCATTCTGCAAAATAAGGTTCCACTCTTTTCCCAAACAATGAGTAACCAGCTACCGTGTCACACTAAAACCCATTACACACCACTCCACAACTCTCCACTTCATTTCGCAACAATCCACTGTATTCTTTGCATTCCATTCCTACAATAAGGATCGATCACTTCCAACCCATTAAGGACTGTGTATTGCATCACATCAAATGCCATTCCACTCCATTCTACAATATTCTTTTCCATTCGACTACATTCCACCACGTTCTACTACATTCCATTCCGTCAAATAAGGCTCCATTCTTTTCAAAAACCATGAAGAACACTCTACTGCATGACATTACACATGATTCTAGTCCTCTCAGCAGCATTGCACTCCATTCCTGAACATTTCACCATGTTCTATTGAGTTCCATTCCATGACAAAGAGCTCCATTTCCTTCGAGACTACTCAGAAACTCTATATTGTGGCACATTATACGCAATTCTAAACCCGTAGAGAAGATGGCAATTAACACCACAAAACTCCACCGTGTTCTATAGCGCTCCATTCTTTGAAAGAAGGCTCCATTCATGTCCAAAACCAACTATAACGCCCCATTGCATTACATTACACCAAATGACACTCCATTCTACATTTTACACTATTCCCCAATATTTCAGCACATTCATTTGCTATACATTCTGGCAAATGAAGCACCGTTCGTTTCCAAACCACTCTAGAGAGCCTTACTACTTCACATTACAGCCTATTCCACACCATTCCAAAACATGGGCCTCCTTTCCACAACATTCTACCACATTCTATTGCGATCAATTATTCCTAAGAATGATGCATTTCCTTCTAAACAATTCAAGAACATCCTATTGTGTCACTTCAGCTGCGATTCCTCTACCATTGCCAAGATTATCCTCCAGTTCCCAACATATCAACAAGTTCTAGTGAGTTTCATTGTGACAAAGACGGCACCTTTCATATCCAAACAGACCTGGAACTCTTTCTTGTGACACTTTACATCGCGTTCCACTAAATACCACAGCATTGAAGTCCATTGCACAACATTCCACCACATTCCATTACATTACATTCCGTAAAAGAAGGCTCCGTTAATTCCAAACCATTCAGGAGCCGCCTATTGAGGCAATTCACATGCCATTCTGCACGGATCCGCTAGATTTTACTCCACTCGAATATCCCACTATGTTCTGTTGCATCCATTGTTCAAGAGAAGGCATCACTCTCTACAAAAACTCTGAGGGATCGTCCATTGCATCACATTACACCCCATTGCACTCCACTTCACAGTCTTAAACTCTTTTCCGCAACGTTCCACCACGTACTATTGCGCTCGATTCGGTCAAGCAATGCTGCATTCGCTTCCAAATCACTCTGGAACCCTTTATTGCGTCACATTACAACCGATTCAAGTCCATTGCAAAACATGGCAGCCATATCGCAAAACTCCACCGTGTTCTGCCTCGTACCATTCTGCCAAAGAAGGCTCCACTCTTCTCCAGAACAATCAGGAACAGTCTATTGCATCACATCACACCCCATTACAGTCCATTCCACAACCCTGAACTTCATTTCTCAAAATTCCACGGTATTCTTTTACATTCCATTCCTACAAAAACGGCTCAATTCACTTCCAACCTATTATGGTCTGTCTATTGCATCACATCAAACGCCATTGATCTTCATTCTACAAGATTCGACTCCGTTCCACTACATTCCACCACGTCCTTTTGCATTCCATTCTGACAAATAAGGTCCATTCTTTACAAAACAATCAGAAACACTGTAGTGCGTCTTTTCACAGATGATTCCATTGCATTTCACAGCATTTCACTTAATTGCTGAAGATCTCACTATGTTCTCTTGCGTTCCTTTCCATCTAAGTGAAGTCCGTTTGCTTCCAGACCAACCGGGAACTCTATATTGTGTCACATTGCACGCGTTCAACCCCAGTCTACAAAATTGCATTTAACTACAGAAAATTCCACAACGTTCTGTAGCACAAAATTCTGTCCAACAAGGACCCATTCGTTTCCAAAAGAATCTGTAGTTCTCTACTGCATCACATTACACACCATTTCACACCATTCCACATTGTACACCATTCCCCAATATTCCAGCACATTCCTTGGCTTTACATTCGAGGAAATGAGACACCATTCCCTTCCTAACCACTCTAGATACATTTATCATGTCACATTACAGCAAATTCCACTCCATTCCAAAACGTTCTATTGCGTTCCATTCTAGGAATGCTCCATTCGATTCCAAAAAATTCACATACTTCCTATTGTGTCACTTTATATGAAATTCCACTCAATTATGCAAGATCCTGCTGCATTCCCCAAGATTAAAACATGTTCTACAGAGTTCCATTGTGACAGAGTAGGCACCATTCTTTCCCAAACAACCCAGGAAATCTCTGTTGCGTCACATTGCAGCACGTTCCAATCAATGCCACAGCATTGCACTCCATTGTGCAACGAGGCCACCACATTCCATTGCATTCCATTCTGTAAAATAAGTCCCCACAGCTTCCAAACCATTCAGGAAAAGCCTATTGTGTCAATTCACATGCCATTCCATGAGATTCCACAACATTCTACCAATTCCAAACACTCCACTGCGTTGTTTTGCATTCAATTGTTACAAGAAGGCACCGTTCTCGCCAAAATCTCTCAGGAACCCTCTATTGCATCACATTACTTACCGATACACTCCATTTTGAAGCCTTCCACTCTACTGGCAATAGACCACCGCGTTCTATTACATTCAATTCCGCCAAGCAAGGCTTCATTTGCATCCAATTCACTCGGGAACTCTTATTGCGTCACATTACAACGGACTCAACTCCATTCCACAACATTGCATTCCATACCACAACACTAAACCATGTTCTATCACGTTCCATTCTGCAAAATAAGGTTCCACTCTTTTCCCAAACAATGAGTAACCAGCTACCGTGTCACACTAAAACCCATTACACACCACTCCACAACTCTCCACTTCATTTCGCAACAATCCACTGTATTCTTTGCATTCCATTCCTACAATAAGGATCGATCACTTCCAACCCATTAAGGACTGTGTATTGCATCACATCAAATGCCATTCCACTCCATTCTACAATATTCTTTTCCATTCGACTACATTCCACCACGTTCTACTACATTCCATTCCGTCAAATAAGGCTCCATTCTTTTCAAAAACCATGAAGAACACTCTACTGCATGACATTACACATGATTCTAGTCCTCTCAGCAGCATTGCACTCCATTCCTGAACATTTCACCATGTTCTATTGAGTTCCATTCCATGACAAAGAGCTCCATTTCCTTCGAGACTACTCAGAAACTCTATATTGTGGCACATTATACGCAATTCTAAACCCGTAGAGAAGATGGCAATTAACACCACAAAACTCCACCGTGTTCTATAGCGCTCCATTCTTTGAAAGAAGGCTCCATTCATGTCCAAAACCAACTATAACGCCCCATTGCATTACATTACACCAAATGACACTCCATTCTACATTTTACACTATTCCCCAATATTTCAGCACATTCATTTGCTATACATTCTGGCAAATGAAGCACCGTTCGTTTCCAAACCACTCTAGAGAGCCTTACTACTTCACATTACAGCCTATTCCACACCATTCCAAAACATGGGCCTCCTTTCCACAACATTCTACCACATTCTATTGCGATCAATTATTCCTAAGAATGATGCATTTCCTTCTAAACAATTCAAGAACATCCTATTGTGTCACTTCAGCTGCGATTCCTCTACCATTGCCAAGATTATCCTCCAGTTCCCAACATATCAACAAGTTCTAGTGAGTTTCATTGTGACAAAGACGGCACCTTTCATATCCAAACAGACCTGGAACTCTTTCTTGTGACACTTTACATCGCGTTCCACTAAATACCACAGCATTGAAGTCCATTGCACAACATTCCACCACATTCCATTACATTACATTCCGTAAAAGAAGGCTCCGTTAATTCCAAACCATTCAGGAGCCGCCTATTGAGGCAATTCACATGCCATTCTGCACGGATCCGCTAGATTTTACTCCACTCGAATATCCCACTATGTTCTGTTGCATCCATTGTTCAAGAGAAGGCATCACTCTCTACAAAAACTCTGAGGGATCGTCCATTGCATCACATTACACCCCATTGCACTCCACTTCACAGTCTTAAACTCTTTTCCGCAACGTTCCACCACGTACTATTGCGCTCGATTCGGTCAAGCAATGCTGCATTCGCTTCCAAATCACTCTGGAACCCTTTATTGCGTCACATTACAACCGATTCAAGTCCATTGCAAAACATGGCAGCCATATCGCAAAACTCCACCGTGTTCTGCCTCGTACCATTCTGCCAAAGAAGGCTCCACTCTTCTCCAGAACAATCAGGAACAGTCTATTGCATCACATCACACCCCATTACAGTCCATTCCACAACCCTGAACTTCATTTCTCAAAATTCCACGGTATTCTTTTACATTCCATTCCTACAAAAACGGCTCAATTCACTTCCAACCTATTATGGTCTGTCTATTGCATCACATCAAACGCCATTGATCTTCATTCTACAAGATTCGACTCCTTTCCACTACATTCCACCACGTCCTTTTGCATTCCATTCTGACAAATAAGGTCCATTCTTTACAAAACAATCAGAAACACTGTAGTGCGTCTTTTCACAGATGATTCCATTGCATTTCACAGCATTTCACTTAATTGCTGAAGATCTCACTATGTTCTCTTGCGTTCCTTTCCATCTAAGTGAAGTCCGTTTGCTTCCAGACCAACCGGGAACTCTATATTGTGTCACATTGCACGCGTTCAACCCCAGTCTACAAAATTGCATTTAACTACAGAAAATTCCACAACGTTCTGTAGCACAAAATTCTGTCCAACAAGGACCCATTCGTTTCCAAAAGAATCTGTAGTTCTCTACTGCATCACATTACACACCATTTCACACCATTCCACATTGTACACCATTCCCCAATATTCCAGCACATTCCTTGGCTTTACATTCGAGGAAATGAGACACCATTCCCTTCCTAACCACTCTAGATACATTTATCATGTCACATTACAGCAAATTCCACTCCATTCCAAAACGTTCTATTGCGTTCCATTCTAGGAATGCTCCATTCGATTCCAAAAAATTCACATACTTCCTATTGTGTCACTTTATATGAAATTCCACTCAATTATGCAAGATCCTGCTGCATTCCCCAAGATTAAAACATGTTCTACAGAGTTCCATTGTGACAGAGTAGGCACCATTCTTTCCCAAACAACCCAGGAACTCTCTGTTGCGTCACATTGCAGCACGTTCCAATCAATGCCACAGCATTGCACTCCATTGTGCAACGAGGCCACCACATTCCATTGCATTCCATTCTGTAAAATAAGTCCCCACAGCTTCCAAACCATTCAGGAAAAGCCTATTGTGTCAATTCACATGCCATTCCATGAGATTCCACAACATTCTACCAATTCCAAACACTCCACTGCGTTGTTTTGCATTCAATTGTTACAAGAAGGCACCGTTCTCGCCAAAATCTCTCAGGAACCCTCTATTGCATCACATTACTTACCGATACACTCCATTTTGAAGCCTTCCACTCTACTGGCAATAGACCACCGCGTTCTATTACATTCAATTCCGCCAAGCAAGGCTTCATTTGCATCCAATTCACTCGGGAACTCTTATTGCGTCACATTACAACGGACTCAACTCCATTCCACAACATTGCATTCCATACCACAACACTAAACCATGTTCTATCACGTTCCATTCTGCAAAATAAGGTTCCACTCTTTTCCCAAACAATGAGTAACCAGCTACCGTGTCACACTAAAACCCATTACACACCACTCCACAACTCTCCACTTCATTTCGCCACAATCCACTGTATTCTTTGCATTCCATTCCTACAATAAGGATCGATCACTTCCAACCCATTAAGGACTGTGTATTGCATCACATCAAATGCCATTCCACTCCATTCTACAATATTCTTTTCCATTCGACTACATTCCACCACGTTCTACTACATTCCATTCCGTCAAATAAGGCTCCATTCTTTTCAAAAACCATGAAGAACACTCTACTGCATGACATTACACATGATTCTAGTCCTCTCAGCAGCATTGCACTCCATTCCTGAACATTTCACCATGTTCTATTGAGTTCCATTCCATGACAAAGAGCTCCATTTCCTTCGAGACTACTCAGAAACTCTATATTGTGGCACATTATACGCAATTCTAAACCCGTAGAGAAGATGGCAATTAACACCACAAAACTCCACCGTGTTCTATAGCGCTCCATTCTTTGAAAGAAGGCTCCATTCATGTCCAAAACCAACTATAACGCCCCATTGCATTACATTACACCAAATGACACTCCATTCTACATTTTACACTATTCCCCAATATTTCAGCACATTCATTTGCTATACATTCTGGCAAATGAAGCACCGTTCGTTTCCAAACCACTCTAGAGAGCCTTACTACTTCACATTACAGCCTATTCCACACCATTCCAAAACATGGGCCTCCTTTCCACAACATTCTACCACATTCTATTGCGATCAATTATTCCTAAGAATGATGCATTTCCTTCTAAACAATTCAAGAACATCCTATTGTGTCACTTCAGCTGCGATTCCTCTACCATTGCCAAGATTATCCTCCAGTTCCCAACATATCAACAAGTTCTAGTGAGTTTCATTGTGACAAAGACGGCACCTTTCATATCCAAACAGACCTGGAACTCTTTCTTGTGACACTTTACATCGCGTTCCACTAAATACCACAGCATTGAAGTCCATTGCACAACATTCCACCACATTCCATTACATTACATTCCGTAAAAGAAGGCTCCGTTAATTCCAAACCATTCAGGAGCCGCCTATTGAGGCAATTCACATGCCATTCTGCACGGATCCGCTAGATTTTACTCCACTCGAATATCCCACTATGTTCTGTTGCATCCATTGTTCAAGAGAAGGCATCACTCTCTACAAAAACTCTGAGGGATCGTCCATTGCATCACATTACACCCCATTGCACTCCACTTCACAGTCTTAAACTCTTTTCCGCAACGTTCCACCACGTACTATTGCGCTCGATTCGGTCAAGCAATGCTGCATTCGCTTCCAAATCACTCTGGAACCCTTTATTGCGTCACATTACAACCGATTCAAGTCCATTGCAAAACATGGCAGCCATATCGCAAAACTCCACCGTGTTCTGCCTCGTACCATTCTGCCAAAGAAGGCTCCACTCTTCTCCAGAACAATCAGGAACAGTCTATTGCATCACATCACACCCCATTACAGTCCATTCCACAACCCTGAACTTCATTTCTCAAAATTCCACGGTATTCTTTTACATTCCATTCCTACAAAAACGGCTCAATTCACTTCCAACCTATTATGGTCTGTCTATTGCATCACATCAAACGCCATTGATCTTCATTCTACAAGATTCGACTCCTTTCCACTACATTCCACCACGTCCTTTTGCATTCCATTCTGACAAATAAGGTCCATTCTTTACAAAACAATCAGAAACACTGTAGTGCGTCTTTTCACAGATGATTCCATTGCATTTCACAGCATTTCACTTAATTGCTGAAGATCTCACTATGTTCTCTTGCGTTCCTTTCCATCTAAGTGAAGTCCGTTTGCTTCCAGACCAACCGGGAACTCTATATTGTGTCACATTGCACGCGTTCAACCCCAGTCTACAAAATTGCATTTAACTACAGAAAATTCCACAACGTTCTGTAGCACAAAATTCTGTCCAACAAGGACCCATTCGTTTCCAAAAGAATCTGTAGTTCTCTACTGCATCACATTACACACCATTTCACACCATTCCACATTGTACACCATTCCCCAATATTCCAGCACATTCCTTGGCTTTACATTCGAGGAAATGAGACACCATTCCCTTCCTAACCACTCTAGATACATTTATCATGTCACATTACAGCAAATTCCACTCCATTCCAAAACGTTCTATTGCGTTCCATTCTAGGAATGCTCCATTCGATTCCAAAAAATTCACATACTTCCTATTGTGTCACTTTATATGAAATTCCACTCAATTATGCAAGATCCTGCTGCATTCCCCAAGATTAAAACATGTTCTACAGAGTTCCATTGTGACAGAGTAGGCACCATTCTTTCCCAAACAACCCAGGAACTCTCTGTTGCGTCACATTGCAGCACGTTCCAATCAATGCCACAGCATTGCACTCCATTGTGCAACGAGGCCACCACATTCCATTGCATTCCATTCTGTAAAATAAGTCCCCACAGCTTCCAAACCATTCAGGAAAAGCCTATTGTGTCAATTCACATGCCATTCCATGAGATTCCACAACATTCTACCAATTCCAAACACTCCACTGCGTTGTTTTGCATTCAATTGTTACAAGAAGGCACCGTTCTCGCCAAAATCTCTCAGGAACCCTCTATTGCATCACATTACTTACCGATACACTCCATTTTGAAGCCTTCCACTCTACTGGCAATAGACCACCGCGTTCTATTACATTCAATTCCGCCAAGCAAGGCTTCATTTGCATCCAATTCACTCGGGAACTCTTATTGCGTCACATTACAACGGACTCAACTCCATTCCACAACATTGCATTCCATACCACAACACTAAACCATGTTCTATCACGTTCCATTCTGCAAAATAAGGTTCCACTCTTTTCCCAAACAATGAGTAACCAGCTACCGTGTCACACTAAAACCCATTACACACCACTCCACAACTCTCCACTTCATTTCGCCACAATCCACTGTATTCTTTGCATTCCATTCCTACAATAAGGATCGATCACTTCCAACCCATTAAGGACTGTGTATTGCATCACATCAAATGCCATTCCACTCCATTCTACAATATTCTTTTCCATTCGACTACATTCCACCACGTTCTACTACATTCCATTCCGTCAAATAAGGCTCCATTCTTTTCAAAAACCATGAAGAACACTCTACTGCATGACATTACACATGATTCTAGTCCTCTCAGCAGCATTGCACTCCATTCCTGAACATTTCACCATGTTCTATTGAGTTCCATTCCATGACAAAGAGCTCCATTTCCTTCGAGACTACTCAGAAACTCTATATTGTGGCACATTATACGCAATTCTAAACCCGTAGAGAAGATGGCAATTAACACCACAAAACTCCACCGTGTTCTATAGCGCTCCATTCTTTGAAAGAAGGCTCCATTCATGTCCAAAACCAACTATAACGCCCCATTGCATTACATTACACCAAATGACACTCCATTCTACATTTTACACTATTCCCCAATATTTCAGCACATTCATTTGCTATACATTCTGGCAAATGAAGCACCGTTCGTTTCCAAACCACTCTAGAGAGCCTTACTACTTCACATTACAGCCTATTCCACACCATTCCAAAACATGGGCCTCCTTTCCACAACATTCTACCACATTCTATTGCGATCAATTATTCCTAAGAATGATGCATTTCCTTCTAAACAATTCAAGAACATCCTATTGTGTCACTTCAGCTGCGATTCCTCTACCATTGCCAAGATTATCCTCCAGTTCCCAACATATCAACAAGTTCTAGTGAGTTTCATTGTGACAAAGACGGCACCTTTCATATCCAAACAGACCTGGAACTCTTTCTTGTGACACTTTACATCGCGTTCCACTAAATACCACAGCATTGAAGTCCATTGCACAACATTCCACCACATTCCATTACATTACATTCCGTAAAAGAAGGCTCCGTTAATTCCAAACCATTCAGGAGCCGCCTATTGAGGCAATTCACATGCCATTCTGCACGGATCCGCTAGATTTTACTCCACTCGAATATCCCACTATGTTCTGTTGCATCCATTGTTCAAGAGAAGGCATCACTCTCTACAAAAACTCTGAGGGATCGTCCATTGCATCACATTACACCCCATTGCACTCCACTTCACAGTCTTAAACTCTTTTCCGCAACGTTCCACCACGTACTATTGCGCTCGATTCGGTCAAGCAATGCTGCATTCGCTTCCAAATCACTCTGGAACCCTTTATTGCGTCACATTACAACCGATTCAAGTCCATTGCAAAACATGGCAGCCATATCGCAAAACTCCACCGTGTTCTGCCTCGTACCATTCTGCCAAAGAAGGCTCCACTCTTCTCCAGAACAATCAGGAACAGTCTATTGCATCACATCACACCCCATTACAGTCCATTCCACAACCCTGAACTTCATTTCTCAAAATTCCACGGTATTCTTTTACATTCCATTCCTACAAAAACGGCTCAATTCACTTCCAACCTATTATGGTCTGTCTATTGCATCACATCAAACGCCATTGATCTTCATTCTACAAGATTCGACTCCTTTCCACTACATTCCACCACGTCCTTTTGCATTCCATTCTGACAAATAAGGTCCATTCTTTACAAAACAATCAGAAACACTGTAGTGCGTCTTTTCACAGATGATTCCATTGCATTTCACAGCATTTCACTTAATTGCTGAAGATCTCACTATGTTCTCTTGCGTTCCTTTCCATCTAAGTGAAGTCCGTTTGCTTCCAGACCAACCGGGAACTCTATATTGTGTCACATTGCACGCGTTCAACCCCAGTCTACAAAATTGCATTTAACTACAGAAAATTCCACAACGTTCTGTAGCACAAAATTCTGTCCAACAAGGACCCATTCGTTTCCAAAAGAATCTGTAGTTCTCTACTGCATCACATTACACACCATTTCACACCATTCCACATTGTACACCATTCCCCAATATTCCAGCACATTCCTTGGCTTTACATTCGAGGAAATGAGACACCATTCCCTTCCTAACCACTCTAGATACATTTATCATGTCACATTACAGCAAATTCCACTCCATTCCAAAACGTTCTATTGCGTTCCATTCTAGGAATGCTCCATTCGATTCCAAAAAATTCACATACTTCCTATTGTGTCACTTTATATGAAATTCCACTCAATTATGCAAGATCCTGCTGCATTCCCCAAGATTAAAACATGTTCTACAGAGTTCCATTGTGACAGAGTAGGCACCATTCTTTCCCAAACAACCCAGGAACTCTCTGTTGCGTCACATTGCAGCACGTTCCAATCAATGCCACAGCATTGCACTCCATTGTGCAACGAGGCCACCACATTCCATTGCATTCCATTCTGTAAAATAAGTCCCCACAGCTTCCAAACCATTCAGGAAAAGCCTATTGTGTCAATTCACATGCCATTCCATGAGTTTCCACAACATTCTACCAATTCCAAACACTCCACTGCGTTGTTTTGCATTCAATTGTTACAAGAAGGCACCGTTCTCGCCAAAATCTCTCAGGAACCCTCTATTGCATCACATTACTTACCGATACACTCCATTTTGAAGCCTTCCACTCTACTGGCAATAGACCACCGCGTTCTATTACATTCAATTCCGCCAAGCAAGGCTTCATTTGCATCCAATTCACTCGGGAACTCTTATTGCGTCACATTACAACGGACTCAACTCCATTCCACAACATTGCATTCCATACCACAACACTAAACCATGTTCTATCACGTTCCATTCTGCAAAATAAGGTTCCACTCTTTTCCCAAACAATGAGTAACCAGCTACCGTGTCACACTAAAACCCATTACACACCACTCCACAACTCTCCACTTCATTTCGCCACAATCCACTGTATTCTTTGCATTCCATTCCTACAATAAGGATCGATCACTTCCAACCCATTAAGGACTGTGTATTGCATCACATCAAATGCCATTCCACTCCATTCTACAATATTCTTTTCCATTCGACTACATTCCACCACGTTCTACTACATTCCATTCCGTCAAATAAGGCTCCATTCTTTTCAAAAACCATGAAGAACACTCTACTGCATGACATTACACATGATTCTAGTCCTCTCAGCAGCATTGCACTCCATTCCTGAACATTTCACCATGTTCTATTGAGTTCCATTCCATGACAAAGAGCTCCATTTCCTTCGAGACTACTCAGAAACTCTATATTGTGGCACATTATACGCAATTCTAAACCCGTAGAGAAGATGGCAATTAACACCACAAAACTCCACCGTGTTCTATAGCGCTCCATTCTTTGAAAGAAGGCTCCATTCATGTCCAAAACCAACTATAACGCCCCATTGCATTACATTACACCAAATGACACTCCATTCTACATTTTACACTATTCCCCAATATTTCAGCACATTCATTTGCTATACATTCTGGCAAATGAAGCACCGTTCGTTTCCAAACCACTCTAGAGAGCCTTACTACTTCACATTACAGCCTATTCCACACCATTCCAAAACATGGGCCTCCTTTCCACAACATTCTACCACATTCTATTGCGATCAATTATTCCTAAGAATGATGCATTTCCTTCTAAACAATTCAAGAACATCCTATTGTGTCACTTCAGCTGCGATTCCTCTACCATTGCCAAGATTATCCTCCAGTTCCCAACATATCAACAAGTTCTAGTGAGTTTCATTGTGACAAAGACGGCACCTTTCATATCCAAACAGACCTGGAACTCTTTCTTGTGACACTTTACATCGCGTTCCACTAAATACCACAGCATTGAAGTCCATTGCACAACATTCCACCACATTCCATTACATTACATTCCGTAAAAGAAGGCTCCGTTAATTCCAAACCATTCAGGAGCCGCCTATTGAGGCAATTCACATGCCATTCTGCACGGATCCGCTAGATTTTACTCCACTCGAATATCCCACTATGTTCTGTTGCATCCATTGTTCAAGAGAAGGCATCACTCTCTACAAAAACTCTGAGGGATCGTCCATTGCATCACATTACACCCCATTGCACTCCACTTCACAGTCTTAAACTCTTTTCCGCAACGTTCCACCACGTACTATTGCGCTCGATTCGGTCAAGCAATGCTGCATTCGCTTCCAAATCACTCTGGAACCCTTTATTGCGTCACATTACAACCGATTCAAGTCCATTGCAAAACATGGCAGCCATATCGCAAAACTCCACCGTGTTCTGCCTCGTACCATTCTGCCAAAGAAGGCTCCACTCTTCTCCAGAACAATCAGGAACAGTCTATTGCATCACATCACACCCCATTACAGTCCATTCCACAACCCTGAACTTCATTTCTCAAAATTCCACGGTATTCTTTTACATTCCATTCCTACAAAAACGGCTCAATTCACTTCCAACCTATTATGGTCTGTCTATTGCATCACATCAAACGCCATTGATCTTCATTCTACAAGATTCGACTCCTTTCCACTACATTCCACCACGTCCTTTTGCATTCCATTCTGACAAATAAGGTCCATTCTTTACAAAACAATCAGAAACACTGTAGTGCGTCTTTTCACAGATGATTCCATTGCATTTCACAGCATTTCACTTAATTGCTGAAGATCTCACTATGTTCTCTTGCGTTCCTTTCCATCTAAGTGAAGTCCGTTTGCTTCCAGACCAACCGGGAACTCTATATTGTGTCACATTGCACGCGTTCAACCCCAGTCTACAAAATTGCATTTAACTACAGAAAATTCCACAACGTTCTGTAGCACAAAATTCTGTCCAACAAGGACCCATTCGTTTCCAAAAGAATCTGTAGTTCTCTACTGCATCACATTACACACCATTTCACACCATTCCACATTGTACACCATTCCCCAATATTCCAGCACATTCCTTGGCTTTACATTCGAGGAAATGAGACACCATTCCCTTCCTAACCACTCTAGATACATTTATCATGTCACATTACAGCAAATTCCACTCCATTCCAAAACGTTCTATTGCGTTCCATTCTAGGAATGCTCCATTCGATTCCAAAAAATTCACATACTTCCTATTGTGTCACTTTATATGAAATTCCACTCAATTATGCAAGATCCTGCTGCATTCCCCAAGATTAAAACATGTTCTACAGAGTTCCATTGTGACAGAGTAGGCACCATTCTTTCCCAAACAACCCAGGAACTCTCTGTTGCGTCACATTGCAGCACGTTCCAATCAATGCCACAGCATTGCACTCCATTGTGCAACGAGGCCACCACATTCCATTGCATTCCATTCTGTAAAATAAGTCCCCACAGCTTCCAAACCATTCAGGAAAAGCCTATTGTGTCAATTCACATGCCATTCCATGAGATTCCACAACATTCTACCAATTCCAAACACTCCACTGCGTTGTTTTGCATTCAATTGTTACAAGAAGGCACCGTTCTCGCCAAAATCTCTCAGGAACCCTCTATTGCATCACATTACTTACCGATACACTCCATTTTGAAGCCTTCCACTCTACTGGCAATAGACCACCGCGTTCTATTACATTCAATTCCGCCAAGCAAGGCTTCATTTGCATCCAATTCACTCGGGAACTCTTATTGCGTCACATTACAACGGACTCAACTCCATTCCACAACATTGCATTCCATACCACAACACTAAACCATGTTCTATCACGTTCCATTCTGCAAAATAAGGTTCCACTCTTTTCCCAAACAATGAGTAACCAGCTACCGTGTCACACTAAAACCCATTACACACCACTCCACAACTCTCCACTTCATTTCGCCACAATCCACTGTATTCTTTGCATTCCATTCCTACAATAAGGATCGATCACTTCCAACCCATTAAGGACTGTGTATTGCATCACATCAAATGCCATTCCACTCCATTCTACAATATTCTTTTCCATTCGACTACATTCCACCACGTTCTACTACATTCCATTCCGTCAAATAAGGCTCCATTCTTTTCAAAAACCATGAAGAACACTCTACTGCATGACATTACACATGATTCTAGTCCTCTCAGCAGCATTGCACTCCATTCCTGAACATTTCACCATGTTCTATTGAGTTCCATTCCATGACAAAGAGCTCCATTTCCTTCGAGACTACTCAGAAACTCTATATTGTGGCACATTATACGCAATTCTAAACCCGTAGAGAAGATGGCAATTAACACCACAAAACTCCACCGTGTTCTATAGCGCTCCATTCTTTGAAAGAAGGCTCCATTCATGTCCAAAACCAACTATAACGCCCCATTGCATTACATTACACCAAATGACACTCCATTCTACATTTTACACTATTCCCCAATATTTCAGCACATTCATTTGCTATACATTCTGGCAAATGAAGCACCGTTCGTTTCCAAACCACTCTAGAGAGCCTTACTACTTCACATTACAGCCTATTCCACACCATTCCAAAACATGGGCCTCCTTTCCACAACATTCTACCACATTCTATTGCGATCAATTATTCCTAAGAATGATGCATTTCCTTCTAAACAATTCAAGAACATCCTATTGTGTCACTTCAGCTGCGATTCCTCTACCATTGCCAAGATTATCCTCCAGTTCCCAACATATCAACAAGTTCTAGTGAGTTTCATTGTGACAAAGACGGCACCTTTCATATCCAAACAGACCTGGAACTCTTTCTTGTGACACTTTACATCGCGTTCCACTAAATACCACAGCATTGAAGTCCATTGCACAACATTCCACCACATTCCATTACATTACATTCCGTAAAAGAAGGCTCCGTTAATTCCAAACCATTCAGGAGCCGCCTATTGAGGCAATTCACATGCCATTCTGCACGGATCCGCTAGATTTTACTCCACTCGAATATCCCACTATGTTCTGTTGCATCCATTGTTCAAGAGAAGGCATCACTCTCTACAAAAACTCTGAGGGATCGTCCATTGCATCACATTACACCCCATTGCACTCCACTTCACAGTCTTAAACTCTTTTCCGCAACGTTCCACCACGTACTATTGCGCTCGATTCGGTCAAGCAATGCTGCATTCGCTTCCAAATCACTCTGGAACCCTTTATTGCGTCACATTACAACCGATTCAAGTCCATTGCAAAACATGGCAGCCATATCGCAAAACTCCACCGTGTTCTGCCTCGTACCATTCTGCCAAAGAAGGCTCCACTCTTCTCCAGAACAATCAGGAACAGTCTATTGCATCACATCACACCCCATTACAGTCCATTCCACAACCCTGAACTTCATTTCTCAAAATTCCACGGTATTCTTTTACATTCCATTCCTACAAAAACGGCTCAATTCACTTCCAACCTATTATGGTCTGTCTATTGCATCACATCAAACGCCATTGATCTTCATTCTACAAGATTCGACTCCTTTCCACTACATTCCACCACGTCCTTTTGCATTCCATTCTGACAAATAAGGTCCATTCTTTACAAAACAATCAGAAACACTGTAGTGCGTCTTTTCACAGATGATTCCATTGCATTTCACAGCATTTCACTTAATTGCTGAAGATCTCACTATGTTCTCTTGCGTTCCTTTCCATCTAAGTGAAGTCCGTTTGCTTCCAGACCAACCGGGAACTCTATATTGTGTCACATTGCACGCGTTCAACCCCAGTCTACAAAATTGCATTTAACTACAGAAAATTCCACAACGTTCTGTAGCACAAAATTCTGTCCAACAAGGACCCATTCGTTTCCAAAAGAATCTGTAGTTCTCTACTGCATCACATTACACACCATTTCACACCATTCCACATTGTACACCATTCCCCAATATTCCAGCACATTCCTTGGCTTTACATTCGAGGAAATGAGACACCATTCCCTTCCTAACCACTCTAGATACATTTATCATGTCACATTACAGCAAATTCCACTCCATTCCAAAACGTTCTATTGCGTTCCATTCTAGGAATGCTCCATTCGATTCCAAAAAATTCACATACTTCCTATTGTGTCACTTTATATGAAATTCCACTCAATTATGCAAGATCCTGCTGCATTCCCCAAGATTAAAACATGTTCTACAGAGTTCCATTGTGACAGAGTAGGCACCATTCTTTCCCAAACAACCCAGGAACTCTCTGTTGCGTCACATTGCAGCACGTTCCAATCAATGCCACAGCATTGCACTCCATTGTGCAACGAGGCCACCACATTCCATTGCATTCCATTCTGTAAAATAAGTCCCCACAGCTTCCAAACCATTCAGGAAAAGCCTATTGTGTCAATTCACATGCCATTCCATGAGATTCCACAACATTCTACCAATTCCAAACACTCCACTGCGTTGTTTTGCATTCAATTGTTACAAGAAGGCACCGTTCTCGCCAAAATCTCTCAGGAACCCTCTATTGCATCACATTACTTACCGATACACTCCATTTTGAAGCCTTCCACTCTACTGGCAATAGACCACCGCGTTCTATTACATTCAATTCCGCCAAGCAAGGCTTCATTTGCATCCAATTCACTCGGGAACTCTTATTGCGTCACATTACAACGGACTCAACTCCATTCCACAACATTGCATTCCATACCACAACACTAAACCATGTTCTATCACGTTCCATTCTGCAAAATAAGGTTCCACTCTTTTCCCAAACAATGAGTAACCAGCTACCGTGTCACACTAAAACCCATTACACACCACTCCACAACTCTCCACTTCATTTCGCCACAATCCACTGTATTCTTTGCATTCCATTCCTACAATAAGGATCGATCACTTCCAACCCATTAAGGGCTGTGTATTGCATCACATCAAATGCCATTCCACTCCATTCTACAATATTCTTTTCCATTCGACTACATTCCACCACGTTCTACTACATTCCATTCCGTCAAATAAGGCTCCATTCTTTTCAAAAACCATGAAGAACACTCTACTGCATGACATTACACATGATTCTAGTCCTCTCAGCAGCATTGCACTCCATTCCTGAACATTTCACCATGTTCTATTGAGTTCCATTCCATGACAAAGAGCTCCATTTCCTTCGAGACTACTCAGAAACTCTATATTGTGGCACATTATACGCAATTCTAAACCCGTAGAGAAGATGGCAATTAACACCACAAAACTCCACCGTGTTCTATAGCGCTCCATTCTTTGAAAGAAGGCTCCATTCATGTCCAAAACCAACTATAACGCCCCATTGCATTACATTACACCAAATGACACTCCATTCTACATTTTACACTATTCCCCAATATTTCAGCACATTCATTTGCTATACATTCTGGCAAATGAAGCACCGTTCGTTTCCAAACCACTCTAGAGAGCCTTACTACTTCACATTACAGCCTATTCCACACCATTCCAAAACATG
Organism: Manis pentadactyla; assembly: GCF_030020395.1. Classification (NCBI taxonomy): domain Eukaryota; kingdom Metazoa; phylum Chordata; class Mammalia; order Pholidota; family Manidae; genus Manis; species Manis pentadactyla. Next base: position 31,998 of record NW_026644600.1, on the reverse strand, counting down.
GGCCTCCTTTCCACAACATTCTACCACATTCTATTGCGATCAATTATTCCTAAGAATGATGCATTTCCTTCTAAACAATTCAAGAACATCCTATTGTGTCACTTCAGCTGCGATTCCTCTACCATTGCCAAGATTATCCTCCAGTTCCCAACATATCAACAAGTTCTAGTGAGTTTCATTGTGACAAAGACGGCACCTTTCATATCCAAACAGACCTGGAACTCTTTCTTGTGACACTTTACATCGCGTTCCACTAAATACCACAGCATTGAAGTCCATTGCACAACATTCCACCACATTCCATTACATTACATTCCGTAAAAGAAGGCTCCGTTAATTCCAAACCATTCAGGAGCCGCCTATTGAGGCAATTCACATGCCATTCTGCACGGATCCGCTAGATTTTACTCCACTCGAATATCCCACTATGTTCTGTTGCATCCATTGTTCAAGAGAAGGCATCACTCTCTACAAAAACTCTGAGGGATCGTCCATTGCATCACATTACACCCCATTGCACTCCACTTCACAGTCTTAAACTCTTTTCCGCAACGTTCCACCACGTACTATTGCGCTCGATTCGGTCAAGCAATGCTGCATTCGCTTCCAAATCACTCTGGAACCCTTTATTGCGTCACATTACAACCGATTCAAGTCCATTGCAAAACATGGCAGCCATATCGCAAAACTCCACCGTGTTCTGCCTCGTACCATTCTGCCAAAGAAGGCTCCACTCTTCTCCAGAACAATCAGGAACAGTCTATTGCATCACATCACACCCCATTACAGTCCATTCCACAACCCTGAACTTCATTTCTCAAAATTCCACGGTATTCTTTTACATTCCATTCCTACAAAAACGGCTCAATTCACTTCCAACCTATTATGGTCTGTCTATTGCATCACATCAAACGCCATTGATCTTCATTCTACAAGATTCGACTCCTTTCCACTACATTCCACCACGTCCTTTTGCATTCCATTCTGACAAATAAGGTCCATTCTTTACAAAACAATCAGAAACACTGTAGTGCGTCTTTTCACAGATGATTCCATTGCATTTCACAGCATTTCACTTAATTGCTGAAGATCTCACTATGTTCTCTTGCGTTCCTTTCCATCTAAGTGAAGTCCGTTTGCTTCCAGACCAACCGGGAACTCTATATTGTGTCACATTGCACGCGTTCAACCCCAGTCTACAAAATTGCATTTAACTACAGAAAATTCCACAACGTTCTGTAGCACAAAATTCTGTCCAACAAGGACCCATTCGTTTCCAAAAGAATCTGTAGTTCTCTACTGCATCACATTACACACCATTTCACACCATTCCACATTGTACACCATTCCCCAATATTCCAGCACATTCCTTGGCTTTACATTCGAGGAAATGAGACACCATTCCCTTCCTAACCACTCTAGATACATTTATCATGTCACATTACAGCAAATTCCACTCCATTCCAAAACGTTCTATTGCGTTCCATTCTAGGAATGCTCCATTCGATTCCAAAAAATTCACATACTTCCTATTGTGTCACTTTATATGAAATTCCACTCAATTATGCAAGATCCTGCTGCATTCCCCAAGATTAAAACATGTTCTACAGAGTTCCATTGTGACAGAGTAGGCACCATTCTTTCCCAAACAACCCAGGAACTCTCTGTTGCGTCACATTGCAGCACGTTCCAATCAATGCCACAGCATTGCACTCCATTGTGCAACGAGGCCACCACATTCCATTGCATTCCATTCTGTAAAATAAGTCCCCACAGCTTCCAAACCATTCAGGAAAAGCCTATTGTGTCAATTCACATGCCATTCCATGAGATTCCACAACATTCTACCAATTCCAAACACTCCACTGCGTTGTTTTGCATTCAATTGTTACAAGAAGGCACCGTTCTCGCCAAAATCTCTCAGGAACCCTCTATTGCATCACATTACTTACCGATACACTCCATTTTGAAGCCTTCCACTCTACTGGCAATAGACCACCGCGTTCTATTACATTCAATTCCGCCAAGCAAGGCTTCATTTGCATCCAATTCACTCGGGAACTCTTATTGCGTCACATTACAACGGACTCAACTCCATTCCACAACATTGCATTCCATACCACAACACTAAACCATGTTCTATCACGTTCCATTCTGCAAAATAAGGTTCCACTCTTTTCCCAAACAATGAGTAACCAGCTACCGTGTCACACTAAAACCCATTACACACCACTCCACAACTCTCCACTTCATTTCGCCACAATCCACTGTATTCTTTGCATTCCATTCCTACAATAAGGATCGATCACTTCCAACCCATTAAGGGCTGTGTATTGCATCACATCAAATGCCATTCCACTCCATTCTACAATATTCTTTTCCATTCGACTACATTCCACCACGTTCTACTACATTCCATTCCGTCAAATAAGGCTCCATTCTTTTCAAAAACCATGAAGAACACTCTACTGCATGACATTACACATGATTCTAGTCCTCTCAGCAGCATTGCACTCCATTCCTGAACATTTCACCATGTTCTATTGAGTTCCATTCCATGACAAAGAGCTCCATTTCCTTCGAGACTACTCAGAAACTCTATATTGTGGCACATTATACGCAATTCTAAACCCGTAGAGAAGATGGCAATTAACACCACAAAACTCCACCGTGTTCTATAGCGCTCCATTCTTTGAAAGAAGGCTCCATTCATGTCCAAAACCAACTATAACGCCCCATTGCATTACATTACACCAAATGACACTCCATTCTACATTTTACACTATTCCCCAATATTTCAGCACATTCATTTGCTATACATTCTGGCAAATGAAGCACCGTTCGTTTCCAAACCACTCTAGAGAGCCTTACTACTTCACATTACAGCCTATTCCACACCATTCCAAAACATGGGCCTCCTTTCCACAACATTCTACCACATTCTATTGCGATCAATTATTCCTAAGAATGATGCATTTCCTTCTAAACAATTCAAGAACATCCTATTGTGTCACTTCAGCTGCGATTCCTCTACCATTGCCAAGATTATCCTCCAGTTCCCAACATATCAACAAGTTCTAGTGAGTTTCATTGTGACAAAGACGGCACCTTTCATATCCAAACAGACCTGGAACTCTTTCTTGTGACACTTTACATCGCGTTCCACTAAATACCACAGCATTGAAGTCCATTGCACAACATTCCACCACATTCCATTACATTACATTCCGTAAAAGAAGGCTCCGTTAATTCCAAACCATTCAGGAGCCGCCTATTGAGGCAATTCACATGCCATTCTGCACGGATCCGCTAGATTTTACTCCACTCGAATATCCCACTATGTTCTGTTGCATCCATTGTTCAAGAGAAGGCATCACTCTCTACAAAAACTCTGAGGGATCGTCCATTGCATCACATTACACCCCATTGCACTCCACTTCACAGTCTTAAACTCTTTTCCGCAACGTTCCACCACGTACTATTGCGCTCGATTCGGTCAAGCAATGCTGCATTCGCTTCCAAATCACTCTGGAACCCTTTATTGCGTCACATTACAACCGATTCAAGTCCATTGCAAAACATGGCAGCCATATCGCAAAACTCCACCGTGTTCTGCCTCGTACCATTCTGCCAAAGAAGGCTCCACTCTTCTCCAGAACAATCAGGAACAGTCTATTGCATCACATCACACCCCATTACAGTCCATTCCACAACCCTGAACTTCATTTCTCAAAATTCCACGGTATTCTTTTACATTCCATTCCTACAAAAACGGCTCAATTCACTTCCAACCTATTATGGTCTGTCTATTGCATCACATCAAACGCCATTGATCTTCATTCTACAAGATTCGACTCCTTTCCACTACATTCCACCACGTCCTTTTGCATTCCATTCTGACAAATAAGGTCCATTCTTTACAAAACAATCAGAAACACTGTAGTGCGTCTTTTCACAGATGATTCCATTGCATTTCACAGCATTTCACTTAATTGCTGAAGATCTCACTATGTTCTCTTGCGTTCCTTTCCATCTAAGTGAAGTCCGTTTGCTTCCAGACCAACCGGGAACTCTATATTGTGTCACATTGCACGCGTTCAACCCCAGTCTACAAAATTGCATTTAACTACAGAAAATTCCACAACGTTCTGTAGCACAAAATTCTGTCCAACAAGGACCCATTCGTTTCCAAAAGAATCTGTAGTTCTCTACTGCATCACATTACACACCATTTCACACCATTCCACATTGTACACCATTCCCCAATATTCCAGCACATTCCTTGGCTTTACATTCGAGGAAATGAGACACCATTCCCTTCCTAACCACTCTAGATACATTTATCATGTCACATTACAGCAAATTCCACTCCATTCCAAAACGTTCTATTGCGTTCCATTCTAGGAATGCTCCATTCGATTCCAAAAAATTCACATACTTCCTATTGTGTCACTTTATATGAAATTCCACTCAATTATGCAAGATCCTGCTGCATTCCCCAAGATTAAAACATGTTCTACAGAGTTCCATTGTGACAGAGTAGGCACCATTCTTTCCCAAACAACCCAGGAAATCTCTGTTGCGTCACATTGCAGCACGTTCCAATCAATGCCACAGCATTGCACTCCATTGTGCAACGAGGCCACCACATTCCATTGCATTCCATTCTGTAAAATAAGTCCCCACAGCTTCCAAACCATTCAGGAAAAGCCTATTGTGTCAATTCACATGCCATTCCATGAGATTCCACAACATTCTACCAATTCCAAACACTCCACTGCGTTGTTTTGCATTCAATTGTTACAAGAAGGCACCGTTCTCGCCAAAATCTCTCAGGAACCCTCTATTGCATCACATTACTTACCGATACACTCCATTTTGAAGCCTTCCACTCTACTGGCAATAGACCACCGCGTTCTATTACATTCAATTCCGCCAAGCAAGGCTTCATTTGCATCCAATTCACTCGGGAACTCTTATTGCGTCACATTACAACGGACTCAACTCCATTCCACAACATTGCATTCCATACCACAACACTAAACCATGTTCTATCACGTTCCATTCTGCAAAATAAGGTTCCACTCTTTTCCCAAACAATGAGTAACCAGCTACCGTGTCACACTAAAACCCATTACACACCACTCCACAACTCTCCACTTCATTTCGCCACAATCCACTGTATTCTTTGCATTCCATTCCTACAATAAGGATCGATCACTTCCAACCCATTAAGGGCTGTGTATTGCATCACATCAAATGCCATTCCACTCCATTCTACAATATTCTTTTCCATTCGACTACATTCCACCACGTTCTACTACATTCCATTCCGTCAAATAAGGCTCCATTCTTTTCAAAAACCATGAAGAACACTCTACTGCATGACATTACACATGATTCTAGTCCTCTCAGCAGCATTGCACTCCATTCCTGAACATTTCACCATGTTCTATTGAGTTCCATTCCATGACAAAGAGCTCCATTTCCTTCGAGACTACTCAGAAACTCTATATTGTGGCACATTATACGCAATTCTAAACCCGTAGAGAAGATGGCAATTAACACCACAAAACTCCACCGTGTTCTATAGCGCTCCATTCTTTGAAAGAAGGCTCCATTCATGTCCAAAACCAACTATAACGCCCCATTGCATTACATTACACCAAATGACACTCCATTCTACATTTTACACTATTCCCCAATATTTCAGCACATTCATTTGCTATACATTCTGGCAAATGAAGCACCGTTCGTTTCCAAACCACTCTAGAGAGCCTTACTACTTCACATTACAGCCTATTCCACACCATTCCAAAACATGGGCCTCCTTTCCACAACATTCTACCACATTCTATTGCGATCAATTATTCCTAAGAATGATGCATTTCCTTCTAAACAATTCAAGAACATCCTATTGTGTCACTTCAGCTGCGATTCCTCTACCATTGCCAAGATTATCCTCCAGTTCCCAACATATCAACAAGTTCTAGTGAGTTTCATTGTGACAAAGACGGCACCTTTCATATCCAAACAGACCTGGAACTCTTTCTTGTGACACTTTACATCGCGTTCCACTAAATACCACAGCATTGAAGTCCATTGCACAACATTCCACCACATTCCATTACATTACATTCCGTAAAAGAAGGCTCCGTTAATTCCAAACCATTCAGGAGCCGCCTATTGAGGCAATTCACATGCCATTCTGCACGGATCCGCTAGATTTTACTCCACTCGAATATCCCACTATGTTCTGTTGCATCCATTGTTCAAGAGAAGGCATCACTCTCTACAAAAACTCTGAGGGATCGTCCATTGCATCACATTACACCCCATTGCACTCCACTTCACAGTCTTAAACTCTTTTCCGCAACGTTCCACCACGTACTATTGCGCTCGATTCGGTCAAGCAATGCTGCATTCGCTTCCAAATCACTCTGGAACCCTTTATTGCGTCACATTACAACCGATTCAAGTCCATTGCAAAACATGGCAGCCATATCGCAAAACTCCACCGTGTTCTGCCTCGTACCATTCTGCCAAAGAAGGCTCCACTCTTCTCCAGAACAATCAGGAACAGTCTATTGCATCACATCACACCCCATTACAGTCCATTCCACAACCCTGAACTTCATTTCTCAAAATTCCACGGTATTCTTTTACATTCCATTCCTACAAAAACGGCTCAATTCACTTCCAACCTATTATGGTCTGTCTATTGCATCACATCAAACGCCATTGATCTTCATTCTACAAGATTCGACTCCTTTCCACTACATTCCACCACGTCCTTTTGCATTCCATTCTGACAAATAAGGTCCATTCTTTACAAAACAATCAGAAACACTGTAGTGCGTCTTTTCACAGATGATTCCATTGCATTTCACAGCATTTCACTTAATTGCTGAAGATCTCACTATGTTCTCTTGCGTTCCTTTCCATCTAAGTGAAGTCCGTTTGCTTCCAGACCAACCGGGAACTCTATATTGTGTCACATTGCACGCGTTCAACCCCAGTCTACAAAATTGCATTTAACTACAGAAAATTCCACAACGTTCTGTAGCACAAAATTCTGTCCAACAAGGACCCATTCGTTTCCAAAAGAATCTGTAGTTCTCTACTGCATCACATTACACACCATTTCACACCATTCCACATTGTACACCATTCCCCAATATTCCAGCACATTCCTTGGCTTTACATTCGAGGAAATGAGACACCATTCCCTTCCTAACCACTCTAGATACATTTATCATGTCACATTACAGCAAATTCCACTCCATTCCAAAACGTTCTATTGCGTTCCATTCTAGGAATGCTCCATTCGATTCCAAAAAATTCACATACTTCCTATTGTGTCACTTTATATGAAATTCCACTCAATTATGCAAGATCCTGCTGCATTCCCCAAGATTAAAACATGTTCTACAGAGTTCCATTGTGACAGAGTAGGCACCATTCTTTCCCAAACAACCCAGGAAATCTCTGTTGCGTCACATTGCAGCACGTTCCAATCAATGCCACAGCATTGCACTCCATTGTGCAACGAGGCCACCACATTCCATTGCATTCCATTCTGTAAAATAAGTCCCCACAGCTTCCAAACCATTCAGGAAAAGCCTATTGTGTCAATTCACATGCCATTCCATGAGATTCCACAACATTCTACCAATTCCAAACACTCCACTGCGTTGTTTTGCATTCAATTGTTACAAGAAGGCACCGTTCTCGCCAAAATCTCTCAGGAACCCTCTATTGCATCACATTACTTACCGATACACTCCATTTTGAAGCCTTCCACTCTACTGGCAATAGACCACCGCGTTCTATTACATTCAATTCCGCCAAGCAAGGCTTCATTTGCATCCAATTCACTCGGGAACTCTTATTGCGTCACATTACAACGGACTCAACTCCATTCCACAACATTGCATTCCATACCACAACACTAAACCATGTTCTATCACGTTCCATTCTGCAAAATAAGGTTCCACTCTTTTCCCAAACAATGAGTAACCAGCTACCGTGTCACACTAAAACCCATTACACACCACTCCACAACTCTCCACTTCATTTCGCCACAATCCACTGTATTCTTTGCATTCCATTCCTACAATAAGGATCGATCACTTCCAACCCATTAAGGGCTGTGTATTGCATCACATCAAATGCCATTCCACTCCATTCTACAATATTCTTTTCCATTCGACTACATTCCACCACGTTCTACTACATTCCATTCCGTCAAATAAGGCTCCATTCTTTTCAAAAACCATGAAGAACACTCTACTGCATGACATTACACATGATTCTAGTCCTCTCAGCAGCATTGCACTCCATTACTGAACATTTCACCATGTTCTATTGAGTTCCATTCCATGACAAAGAGCTCCATTTCCTTCGAGACTACTCAGAAACTCTATATTGTGGCACATTATACGCAATTCTAAACCCGTAGAGAAGATGGCAATTAACACCACAAAAATCCACCGTGTTCTATAGCGCTCCATTCTTTGAAAGAAGGCTCCATTCATGTCCAAAACCAACTATAACGCCCCATTGCATTACATTACACCAAATGACACTCCATTCTACATTTTACACTATTCCCCAATATTTCAGCACATTCATTTGCTATACATTCTGGCAAATGAAGCACCGTTCGTTTCCAAACCACTCTAGAGAGCCTTACTACTTCACATTACAGCCTATTCCACACCATTCCAAAACATGGGCCTCCTTTCCACAACATTCTACCACATTCTATTGCGATCAATTATTCCTAAGAATGATGCATTTCCTTCTAAACAATTCAAGAACATCCTATTGTGTCACTTCAGCTGCGATTCCTCTACCATTGCCAAGATTATCCTCCAGTTCCCAACATATCAACAAGTTCTAGTGAGTTTCATTGTGACAAAGACGGCACCTTTCATATCCAAACAGACCTGGAACTCTTTCTTGTGACACTTTACATCGCGTTCCACTAAATACCACAGCATTGAAGTCCATTGCACAACATTCCACCACATTCCATTACATTACATTCCGTAAAAGAAGGCTCCGTTAATTCCAAACCATTCAGGAGCCGCCTATTGAGGCAATTCACATGCCATTCTGCACGGATCCGCTAGATTTTACTCCACTCGAATATCCCACTATGTTCTGTTGCATCCATTGTTCAAGAGAAGGCATCACTCTCTACAAAAACTCTGAGGGATCGTCCATTGCATCACATTACACCCCATTGCACTCCACTTCACAGTCTTAAACTCTTTTCCGCAACGTTCCACCACGTACTATTGCGCTCGATTCGGTCAAGCAATGCTGCATTCGCTTCCAAATCACTCTGGAACCCTTTATTGCGTCACATTACAACCGATTCAAGTCCATTGCAAAACATGGCAGCCATATCGCAAAACTCCACCGTGTTCTGCCTCGTACCATTCTGCCAAAGAAGGCTCCACTCTTCTCCAGAACAATCAGGAACAGTCTATTGCATCACATCACACCCCATTACAGTCCATTCCACAACCCTGAACTTCATTTCTCAAAATTCCACGGTATTCTTTTACATTCCATTCCTACAAAAACGGCTCAATTCACTTCCAACCTATTATGGTCTGTCTATTGCATCACATCAAACGCCATTGATCTTCATTCTACAAGATTCGACTCCTTTCCACTACATTCCACCACGTCCTTTTGCATTCCATTCTGACAAATAAGGTCCATTCTTTACAAAACAATCAGAAACACTGTAGTGCGTCTTTTCACAGATGATTCCATTGCATTTCACAGCATTTCACTTAATTGCTGAAGATCTCACTATGTTCTCTTGCGTTCCTTTCCATCTAAGTGAAGTCCGTTTGCTTCCAGACCAACCGGGAACTCTATATTGTGTCACATTGCACGCGTTCAACCCCAGTCTACAAAATTGCATTTAACTACAGAAAATTCCACAACGTTCTGTAGCACAAAATTCTGTCCAACAAGGACCCATTCGTTTCCAAAAGAATCTGTAGTTCTCTACTGCATCACATTACACACCATTTCACACCATTCCACATTGTACACCATTCCCCAATATTCCAGCACATTCCTTGGCTTTACATTCGAGGAAATGAGACACCATTCCCTTCCTAACCACTCTAGATACATTTATCATGTCACATTACAGCAAATTCCACTCCATTCCAAAACGTTCTATTGCGTTCCATTCTAGGAATGCTCCATTCGATTCCAAAAAATTCACATACTTCCTATTGTGTCACTTTATATGAAATTCCACTCAATTATGCAAGATCCTGCTGCATTCCCCAAGATTAAAACATGTTCTACAGAGTTCCATTGTGACAGAGTAGGCACCATTCTTTCCCAAACAACCCAGGAAATCTCTGTTGCGTCACATTGCAGCACGTTCCAATCAATGCCACAGCATTGCACTCCATTGTGCAACGAGGCCACCACATTCCATTGCATTCCATTCTGTAAAATAAGTCCCCACAGCTTCCAAACCATTCAGGAAAAGCCTATTGTGTCAATTCACATGCCATTCCATGAGATTCCACAACATTCTACCAATTCCAAACACTCCACTGCGTTGTTTTGCATTCAATTGTTACAAGAAGGCACCGTTCTCGCCAAAATCTCTCAGGAACCCTCTATTGCATCACATTACTTACCGATACACTCCATTTTGAAGCCTTCCACTCTACTGGCAATAGACCACCGCGTTCTATTACATTCAATTCCGCCAAGCAAGGCTTCATTTGCATCCAATTCACTCGGGAACTCTTATTGCGTCACATTACAACGGACTCAACTCCATTCCACAACATTGCATTCCATACCACAACACTAAACCATGTTCTATCACGTTCCATTCTGCAAAATAAGGTTCCACTCTTTTCCCAAACAATGAGTAACCAGCTACCGTGTCACACTAAAACCCATTACACACCACTCCACAACTCTCCACTTCATTTCGCCACAATCCACTGTATTCTTTGCATTCCATTCCTACAATAAGGATCGATCACTTCCAACCCATTAAGGGCTGTGTATTGCATCACATCAAATGCCATTCCACTCCATTCTACAATATTCTTTTCCATTCGACTACATTCCACCACGTTCTACTACATTCCATTCCGTCAAATAAGGCTCCATTCTTTTCAAAAACCATGAAGAACACTCTACTGCATGACATTACACATGATTCTAGTCCTCTCAGCAGCATTGCACTCCATTACTGAACATTTCACCATGTTCTATTGAGTTCCATTCCATGACAAAGAGCTCCATTTCCTTCGAGACTACTCAGAAACTCTATATTGTGGCACATTATACGCAATTCTAAACCCGTAGAGAAGATGGCAATTAACACCACAAAAATCCACCGTGTTCTATAGCGCTCCATTCTTTGAAAGAAGGCTCCATTCATGTCCAAAACCAACTATAACGCCCCATTGCATTACATTACACCAAATGACACTCCATTCTACATTTTACACTATTCCCCAATATTTCAGCACATTCATTTGCTATACATTCTGGCAAATGAAGCACCGTTCGTTTCCAAACCACTCTAGAGAGCCTTACTACTTCACATTACAGCCTATTCCACACCATTCCAAAACATGGGCCTCCTTTCCACAACATTCTACCACATTCTATTGCGATCAATTATTCCTAAGAATGATGCATTTCCTTCTAAACAATTCAAGAACATCCTATTGTGTCACTTCAGCTGCGATTCCTCTACCATTGCCAAGATTATCCTCCAGTTCCCAACATATCAACAAGTTCTAGTGAGTTTCATTGTGACAAAGACGGCACCTTTCATATCCAAACAGACCTGGAACTCTTTCTTGTGACACTTTACATCGCGTTCCACTAAATACCACAGCATTGAAGTCCATTGCACAACATTCCACCACATTCCATTACATTACATTCCGTAAAAGAAGGCTCCGTTAATTCCAAACCATTCAGGAGCCGCCTATTGAGGCAATTCACATGCCATTCTGCACGGATCCGCTAGATTTTACTCCACTCGAATATCCCACTATGTTCTGTTGCATCCATTGTTCAAGAGAAGGCATCACTCTCTACAAAAACTCTGAGGGATCGTCCATTGCATCACATTACACCCCATTGCACTCCACTTCACAGTCTTAAACTCTTTTCCGCAACGTTCCACCACGTACTATTGCGCTCGATTCGGTCAAGCAATGCTGCATTCGCTTCCAAATCACTCTGGAACCCTTTATTGCGTCACATTACAACCGATTCAAGTCCATTGCAAAACATGGCAGCCATATCGCAAAACTCCACCGTGTTCTGCCTCGTACCATTCTGCCAAAGAAGGCTCCACTCTTCTCCAGAACAATCAGGAACAGTCTATTGCATCACATCACACCCCATTACAGTCCATTCCACAACCCTGAACTTCATTTCTCAAAATTCCACGGTATTCTTTTACATTCCATTCCTACAAAAACGGCTCAATTCACTTCCAACCTATTATGGTCTGTCTATTGCATCACATCAAACGCCATTGATCTTCATTCTACAAGATTCGACTCCTTTCCACTACATTCCACCACGTCCTTTTGCATTCCATTCTGACAAATAAGGTCCATTCTTTACAAAACAATCAGAAACACTGTAGTGCGTCTTTTCACAGATGATTCCATTGCATTTCACAGCATTTCACTTAATTGCTGAAGATCTCACTATGTTCTCTTGCGTTCCTTTCCATCTAAGTGAAGTCCGTTTGCTTCCAGACCAACCGGGAACTCTATATTGTGTCACATTGCACGCGTTCAACCCCAGTCTACAAAATTGCATTTAACTACAGAAAATTCCACAACGTTCTGTAGCACAAAATTCTGTCCAACAAGGACCCATTCGTTTCCAAAAGAATCTGTAGTTCTCTACTGCATCACATTACACACCATTTCACACCATTCCACATTGTACACCATTCCCCAATATTCCAGCACATTCCTTGGCTTTACATTCGAGGAAATGAGACACCATTCCCTTCCTAACCACTCTAGATACATTTATCATGTCACATTACAGCAAATTCCACTCCATTCCAAAACGTTCTATTGCGTTCCATTCTAGGAATGCTCCATTCGATTCCAAAAAATTCACATACTTCCTATTGTGTCACTTTATATGAAATTCCACTCAATTATGCAAGATCCTGCTGCATTCCCCAAGATTAAAACATGTTCTACAGAGTTCCATTGTGACAGAGTAGGCACCATTCTTTCCCAAACAACCCAGGAAATCTCTGTTGCGTCACATTGCAGCACGTTCCAATCAATGCCACAGCATTGCACTCCATTGTGCAACGAGGCCACCACATTCCATTGCATTCCATTCTGTAAAATAAGTCCCCACAGCTTCCAAACCATTCAGGAAAAGCCTATTGTGTCAATTCACATGCCATTCCATGAGATTCCACAACATTCTACCAATTCCAAACACTCCACTGCGTTGTTTTGCATTCAATTGTTACAAGAAGGCACCGTTCTCGCCAAAATCTCTCAGGAACCCTCTATTGCATCACATTACTTACCGATACACTCCATTTTGAAGCCTTCCACTCTACTGGCAATAGACCACCGCGTTCTATTACATTCAATTCCGCCAAGCAAGGCTTCATTTGCATCCAATTCACTCGGGAACTCTTATTGCGTCACATTACAACGGACTCAACTCCATTCCACAACATTGCATTCCATACCACAACACTAAACCATGTTCTATCACGTTCCATTCTGCAAAATAAGGTTCCACTCTTTTCCCAAACAATGAGTAACCAGCTACCGTGTCACACTAAAACCCATTACACACCACTCCACAACTCTCCACTTCATTTCGCCACAATCCACTGTATTCTTTGCATTCCATTCCTACAATAAGGATCGATCACTTCCAACCCATTAAGGACTGTGTATTGCATCACATCAAATGCCATTCCACTCCATTCTACAATATTCTTTTCCATTCGACTACATTCCACCACGTTCTACTACATTCCATTCCGTCAAATAAGGCTCCATTCTTTTCAAAAACCATGAAGAACACTCTACTGCATGACATTACACATGATTCTAGTCCTCTCAGCAGCATTGCACTCCATTACTGAACATTTCACCATGTTCTATTGAGTTCCATTCCATGACAAAGAGCTCCATTTCCTTCGAGACTACTCAGAAACTCTATATTGTGGCACATTATACGCAATTCTAAACCCGTAGAGAAGATGGCAATTAACACCACAAAACTCCACCGTGTTCTATAGCGCTCCATTCTTTGAAAGAAGGCTCCATTCATGTCCAAAACCAACTATAACGCCCCATTGCATTACATTACACCAAATGACACTCCATTCTACATTTTACACTATTCCCCAATATTTCAGCACATTCATTTGCTATACATTCTGGCAAATGAAGCACCGTTCGTTTCCAAACCACTCTAGAGAGCCTTACTACTTCACATTACAGCCTATTCCACACCATTCCAAAACATGGGCCTCCTTTCCACAACATTCTACCACATTCTATTGCGATCAATTATTCCTAAGAATGATGCATTTCCTTCTAAACAATTCAAGAACATCCTATTGTGTCACTTCAGCTGCGATTCCTCTACCATTGCCAAGATTATCCTCCAGTTCCCAACATATCAACAAGTTCTAGTGAGTTTCATTGTGACAAAGACGGCACCTTTCATATCCAAACAGACCTGGAACTCTTTCTTGTGACACTTTACATCGCGTTCCACTAAATACCACAGCATTGAAGTCCATTGCACAACATTCCACCACATTCCATTACATTACATTCCGTAAAAGAAGGCTCCGTTAATTCCAAACCATTCAGGAGCCGCCTATTGAGGCAATTCACATGCCATTCTGCACGGATCCGCTAGATTTTACTCCACTCGAATATCCCACTATGTTCTGTTGCATCCATTGTTCAAGAGAAGGCATCACTCTCTACAAAAACTCTGAGGGATCGTCCATTGCATCACATTACACCCCATTGCACTCCACTTCACAGTCTTAAACTCTTTTCCGCAACGTTCCACCACGTACTATTGCGCTCGATTCGGTCAAGCAATGCTGCATTCGCTTCCAAATCACTCTGGAACCCTTTATTGCGTCACATTACAACCGATTCAAGTCCATTGCAAAACATGGCAGCCATATCGCAAAACTCCACCGTGTTCTGCCTCGTACCATTCTGCCAAAGAAGGCTCCACTCTTCTCCAGAACAATCAGGAACAGTCTATTGCATCACATCACACCCCATTACAGTCCATTCCACAACCCTGAACTTCATTTCTCAAAATTCCACGGTATTCTTTTACATTCCATTCCTACAAAAACGGCTCAATTCACTTCCAACCTATTATGGTCTGTCTATTGCATCACATCAAACGCCATTGATCTTCATTCTACAAGATTCGACTCCTTTCCACTACATTCCACCACGTCCTTTTGCATTCCATTCTGACAAATAAGGTCCATTCTTTACAAAACAATCAGAAACACTGTAGTGCGTCTTTTCACAGATGATTCCATTGCATTTCACAGCATTTCACTTAATTGCTGAAGATCTCACTATGTTCTCTTGCGTTCCTTTCCATCTAAGTGAAGTCCGTTTGCTTCCAGACCAACCGGGAACTCTATATTGTGTCACATTGCACGCGTTCAACCCCAGTCTACAAAATTGCATTTAACTACAGAAAATTCCACAACGTTCTGTAGCACAAAATTCTGTCCAACAAGGACCCATTCGTTTCCAAAAGAATCTGTAGTTCTCTACTGCATCACATTACACACCATTTCACACCATTCCACATTGTACACCATTCCCCAATATTCCAGCACATTCCTTGGCTTTACATTCGAGGAAATGAGACACCATTCCCTTCCTAACCACTCTAGATACATTTATCATGTCACATTACAGCAAATTCCACTCCATTCCAAAACGTTCTATTGCGTTCCATTCTAGGAATGCTCCATTCGATTCCAAAAAATTCACATACTTCCTATTGTGTCACTTTATATGAAATTCCACTCAATTATGCAAGATCCTGCTGCATTCCCCAAGATTAAAACATGTTCTACAGAGTTCCATTGTGACAGAGTAGGCACCATTCTTTCCCAAACAACCCAGGAAATCTCTGTTGCGTCACATTGCAGCACGTTCCAATCAATGCCACAGCATTGCACTCCATTGTGCAACGAGGCCACCACATTCCATTGCATTCCATTCTGTAAAATAAGTCCCCACAGCTTCCAAACCATTCAGGAAAAGCCTATTGTGTCAATTCACATGCCATTCCATGAGATTCCACAACATTCTACCAATTCCAAACACTCCACTGCGTTGTTTTGCATTCAATTGTTACAAGAAGGCACCGTTCTCGCCAAAATCTCTCAGGAACCCTCTATTGCATCACATTACTTACCGATACACTCCATTTTGAAGCCTTCCACTCTACTGGCAATAGACCACCGCGTTCTATTACATTCAATTCCGCCAAGCAAGGCTTCATTTGCATCCAATTCACTCGGGAACTCTTATTGCGTCACATTACAACGGACTCAACTCCATTCCACAACATTGCATTCCATACCACAACACTAAACCATGTTCTATCACGTTCCATTCTGCAAAATAAGGTTCCACTCTTTTCCCAAACAATGAGTAACCAGCTACCGTGTCACACTAAAACCCATTACACACCACTCCACAACTCTCCACTTCATTTCGCAACAATCCACTGTATTCTTTGCATTCCATTCCTACAATAAGGATCGATCACTTCCAACCCATTAAGGACTGTGTATTGCATCACATCAAATGCCATTCCACTCCATTCTACAATATTCTTTTCCATTCGACTACATTCCACCACGTTCTACTACATTCCATTCCGTCAAATAAGGCTCCATTCTTTTCAAAAACCATGAAGAACACTCTACTGCATGACATTACACATGATTCTAGTCCTCTCAGCAGCATTGCACTCCATTACTGAACATTTCACCATGTTCTATTGAGTTCCATTCCATGACAAAGAGCTCCATTTCCTTCGAGACTACTCAGAAACTCTATATTGTGGCACATTATACGCAATTCTAAACCCGTAGAGAAGATGGCAATTAACACCACAAAACTCCACCGTGTTCTATAGCGCTCCATTCTTTGAAAGAAGGCTCCATTCATGTCCAAAACCAACTATAACGCCCCATTGCATTACATTACACCAAATGACACTCCATTCTACATTTTACACTATTCCCCAATATTTCAGCACATTCATTTGCTATACATTCTGGCAAATGAAGCACCGTTCGTTTCCAAACCACTCTAGAGAGCCTTACTACTTCACATTACAGCCTATTCCACACCATTCCAAAACATGGGCCTCCTTTCCACAACATTCTACCACATTCTATTGCGATCAATTATTCCTAAGAATGATGCATTTCCTTCTAAACAATTCAAGAACATCCTATTGTGTCACTTCAGCTGCGATTCCTCTACCATTGCCAAGATTATCCTCCAGTTCCCAACATATCAACAAGTTCTAGTGAGTTTCATTGTGACAAAGACGGCACCTTTCATATCCAAACAGACCTGGAACTCTTTCTTGTGACACTTTACATCGCGTTCCACTAAATACCACAGCATTGAAGTCCATTGCACAACATTCCACCACATTCCATTACATTACATTCCGTAAAAGAAGGCTCCGTTAATTCCAAACCATTCAGGAGCCGCCTATTGAGGCAATTCACATGCCATTCTGCACGGATCCGCTAGATTTTACTCCACTCGAATATCCCACTATGTTCTGTTGCATCCATTGTTCAAGAGAAGGCATCACTCTCTACAAAAACTCTGAGGGATCGTCCATTGCATCACATTACACCCCATTGCACTCCACTTCACAGTCTTAAACTCTTTTCCGCAACGTTCCACCACGTACTATTGCGCTCGATTCGGTCAAGCAATGCTGCATTCGCTTCCAAATCACTCTGGAACCCTTTATTGCGTCACATTACAACCGATTCAAGTCCATTGCAAAACATGGCAGCCATATCGCAAAACTCCACCGTGTTCTGCCTCGTACCATTCTGCCAAAGAAGGCTCCACTCTTCTCCAGAACAATCAGGAACAGTCTATTGCATCACATCACACCCCATTACAGTCCATTCCACAACCCTGAACTTCATTTCTCAAAATTCCACGGTATTCTTTTACATTCCATTCCTACAAAAACGGCTCAATTCACTTCCAACCTATTATGGTCTGTCTATTGCATCACATCAAACGCCATTGATCTTCATTCTACAAGATTCGACTCCTTTCCACTACATTCCACCACGTCCTTTTGCATTCCATTCTGACAAATAAGGTCCATTCTTTACAAAACAATCAGAAACACTGTAGTGCGTCTTTTCACAGATGATTCCATTGCATTTCACAGCATTTCACTTAATTGCTGAAGATCTCACTATGTTCTCTTGCGTTCCTTTCCATCTAAGTGAAGTCCGTTTGCTTCCAGACCAACCGGGAACTCTATATTGTGTCACATTGCACGCGTTCAACCCCAGTCTACAAAATTGCATTTAACTACAGAAAATTCCACAACGTTCTGTAGCACAAAATTCTGTCCAACAAGGACCCATTCGTTTCCAAAAGAATCTGTAGTTCTCTACTGCATCACATTACACACCATTTCACACCATTCCACATTGTACACCATTCCCCAATATTCCAGCACATTCCTTGGCTTTACATTCGAGGAAATGAGACACCATTCCCTTCCTAACCACTCTAGATACATTTATCATGTCACATTACAGCAAATTCCACTCCATTCCAAAACGTTCTATTGCGTTCCATTCTAGGAATGCTCCATTCGATTCCAAAAAATTCACATACTTCCTATTGTGTCACTTTATATGAAATTCCACTCAATTATGCAAGATCCTGCTGCATTCCCCAAGATTAAAACATGTTCTACAGAGTTCCATTGTGACAGAGTAGGCACCATTCTTTCCCAAACAACCCAGGAACTCTCTGTTGCGTCACATTGCAGCACGTTCCAATCAATGCCACAGCATTGCACTCCATTGTGCAACGAGGCCACCACATTCCATTGCATTCCATTCTGTAAAATAAGTCCCCACAGCTTCCAAACCATTCAGGAAAAGCCTATTGTGTCAATTCACATGCCATTCCATGAGATTCCACAACATTCTACCAATTCCAAACACTCCACTGCGTTGTTTTGCATTCAATTGTTACAAGAAGGCACCGTTCTCGCCAAAATCTCTCAGGAACCCTCTATTGCATCACATTACTTACCGATACACTCCATTTTGAAGCCTTCCACTCTACTGGCAATAGACCACCGCGTTCTATTACATTCAATTCCGCCAAGCAAGGCTTCATTTGCATCCAATTCACTCGGGAACTCTTATTGCGTCACATTACAACGGACTCAACTCCATTCCACAACATTGCATTCCATACCACAACACTAAACCATGTTCTATCACGTTCCATTCTGCAAAATAAGGTTCCACTCTTTTCCCAAACAATGAGTAACCAGCTACCGTGTCACACTAAAACCCATTACACACCACTCCACAACTCTCCACTTCATTTCGCAACAATCCACTGTATTCTTTGCATTCCATTCCTACAATAAGGATCGATCACTTCCAACCCATTAAGGACTGTGTATTGCATCACATCAAATGCCATTCCACTCCATTCTACAATATTCTTTTCCATTCGACTACATTCCACCACGTTCTACTACATTCCATTCCGTCAAATAAGGCTCCATTCTTTTCAAAAACCATGAAGAACACTCTACTGCATGACATTACACATGATTCTAGTCCTCTCAGCAGCATTGCACTCCATTACTGAACATTTCACCATGTTCTATTGAGTTCCATTCCATGACAAAGAGCTCCATTTCCTTCGAGACTACTCAGAAACTCTATATTGTGGCACATTATACGCAATTCTAAACCCGTAGAGAAGATGGCAATTAACACCACAAAACTCCACCGTGTTCTATAGCGCTCCATTCTTTGAAAGAAGGCTCCATTCATGTCCAAAACCAACTATAACGCCCCATTGCATTACATTACACCAAATGACACTCCATTCTACATTTTACACTATTCCCCAATATTTCAGCACATTCATTTGCTATACATTCTGGCAAATGAAGCACCGTTCGTTTCCAAACCACTCTAGAGAGCCTTACTACTTCACATTACAGCCTATTCCACACCATTCCAAAACATGGGCCTCCTTTCCACAACATTCTACCACATTCTATTGCGATCAATTATTCCTAAGAATGATGCATTTCCTTCTAAACAATTCAAGAACATCCTATTGTGTCACTTCAGCTGCGATTCCTCTACCATTGCCAAGATTATCCTCCAGTTCCCAACATATCAACAAGTTCTAGTGAGTTTCATTGTGACAAAGACGGCACCTTTCATATCCAAACAGACCTGGAACTCTTTCTTGTGACACTTTACATCGCGTTCCACTAAATACCACAGCATTGAAGTCCATTGCACAACATTCCACCACATTCCATTACATTACATTCCGTAAAAGAAGGCTCCGTTAATTCCAAACCATTCAGGAGCCGCCTATTGAGGCAATTCACATGCCATTCTGCACGGATCCGCTAGATTTTACTCCACTCGAATATCCCACTATGTTCTGTTGCATCCATTGTTCAAGAGAAGGCATCACTCTCTACAAAAACTCTGAGGGATCGTCCATTGCATCACATTACACCCCATTGCACTCCACTTCACAGTCTTAAACTCTTTTCCGCAACGTTCCACCACGTACTATTGCGCTCGATTCGGTCAAGCAATGCTGCATTCGCTTCCAAATCACTCTGGAACCCTTTATTGCGTCACATTACAACCGATTCAAGTCCATTGCAAAACATGGCAGCCATATCGCAAAACTCCACCGTGTTCTGCCTCGTACCATTCTGCCAAAGAAGGCTCCACTCTTCTCCAGAACAATCAGGAACAGTCTATTGCATCACATCACACCCCATTACAGTCCATTCCACAACCCTGAACTTCATTTCTCAAAATTCCACGGTATTCTTTTACATTCCATTCCTACAAAAACGGCTCAATTCACTTCCAACCTATTATGGTCTGTCTATTGCATCACATCAAACGCCATTGATCTTCATTCTACAAGATTCGACTCCTTTCCACTACATTCCACCACGTCCTTTTGCATTCCATTCTGACAAATAAGGTCCATTCTTTACAAAACAATCAGAAACACTGTAGTGCGTCTTTTCACAGATGATTCCATTGCATTTCACAGCATTTCACTTAATTGCTGAAGATCTCACTATGTTCTCTTGCGTTCCTTTCCATCTAAGTGAAGTCCGTTTGCTTCCAGACCAACCGGGAACTCTATATTGTGTCACATTGCACGCGTTCAACCCCAGTCTACAAAATTGCATTTAACTACAGAAAATTCCACAACGTTCTGTAGCACAAAATTCTGTCCAACAAGGACCCATTCGTTTCCAAAAGAATCTGTAGTTCTCTACTGCATCACATTACACACCATTTCACACCATTCCACATTGTACACCATTCCCCAATATTCCAGCACATTCCTTGGCTTTACATTCGAGGAAATGAGACACCATTCCCTTCCTAACCACTCTAGATACATTTATCATGTCACATTACAGCAAATTCCACTCCATTCCAAAACGTTCTATTGCGTTCCATTCTAGGAATGCTCCATTCGATTCCAAAAAATTCACATACTTCCTATTGTGTCACTTTATATGAAATTCCACTCAATTATGCAAGATCCTGCTGCATTCCCCAAGATTAAAACATGTTCTACAGAGTTCCATTGTGACAGAGTAGGCACCATTCTTTCCCAAACAACCCAGGAACTCTCTGTTGCGTCACATTGCAGCACGTTCCAATCAATGCCACAGCATTGCACTCCATTGTGCAACGAGGCCACCACATTCCATTGCATTCCATTCTGTAAAATAAGTCCCCACAGCTTCCAAACCATTCAGGAAAAGCCTATTGTGTCAATTCACATGCCATTCCATGAGATTCCACAACATTCTACCAATTCCAAACACTCCACTGCGTTGTTTTGCATTCAATTGTTACAAGAAGGCACCGTTCTCGCCAAAATCTCTCAGGAACCCTCTATTGCATCACATTACTTACCGATACACTCCATTTTGAAGCCTTCCACTCTACTGGCAATAGACCACCGCGTTCTATTACATTCAATTCCGCCAAGCAAGGCTTCATTTGCATCCAATTCACTCGGGAACTCTTATTGCGTCACATTACAACGGACTCAACTCCATTCCACAACATTGCATTCCATACCACAACACTAAACCATGTTCTATCACGTTCCATTCTGCAAAATAAGGTTCCACTCTTTTCCCAAACAATGAGTAACCAGCTACCGTGTCACACTAAAACCCATTACACACCACTCCACAACTCTCCACTTCATTTCGCAACAATCCACTGTATTCTTTGCATTCCATTCCTACAATAAGGATCGATCACTTCCAACCCATTAAGGACTGTGTATTGCATCACATCAAATGCCATTCCACTCCATTCTACAATATTCTTTTCCATTCGACTACATTCCACCACGTTCTACTACATTCCATTCCGTCAAATAAGGCTCCATTCTTTTCAAAAACCATGAAGAACACTCTACTGCATGACATTACACATGATTCTAGTCCTCTCAGCAGCATTGCACTCCATTACTGAACATTTCACCATGTTCTATTGAGTTCCATTCCATGACAAAGAGCTCCATTTCCTTCGAGACTACTCAGAAACTCTATATTGTGGCACATTATACGCAATTCTAAACCCGTAGAGAAGATGGCAATTAACACCACAAAACTCCACCGTGTTCTATAGCGCTCCATTCTTTGAAAGAAGGCTCCATTCATGTCCAAAACCAACTATAACGCCCCATTGCATTACATTACACCAAATGACACTCCATTCTACATTTTACACTATTCCCCAATATTTCAGCACATTCATTTGCTATACATTCTGGCAAATGAAGCACCGTTCGTTTCCAAACCACTCTAGAGAGCCTTACTACTTCACATTACAGCCTATTCCACACCATTCCAAAACATGGGCCTCCTTTCCACAACATTCTACCACATTCTATTGCGATCAATTATTCCTAAGAATGATGCATTTCCTTCTAAACAATTCAAGAACATCCTATTGTGTCACTTCAGCTGCGATTCCTCTACCATTGCCAAGATTATCCTCCAGTTCCCAACATATCAACAAGTTCTAGTGAGTTTCATTGTGACAAAGACGGCACCTTTCATATCCAAACAGACCTGGAACTCTTTCTTGTGACACTTTACATCGCGTTCCACTAAATACCACAGCATTGAAGTCCATTGCACAACATTCCACCACATTCCATTACATTACATTCCGTAAAAGAAGGCTCCGTTAATTCCAAACCATTCAGGAGCCGCCTATTGAGGCAATTCACATGCCATTCTGCACGGATCCGCTAGATTTTACTCCACTCGAATATCCCACTATGTTCTGTTGCATCCATTGTTCAAGAGAAGGCATCACTCTCTACAAAAACTCTGAGGGATCGTCCATTGCATCACATTACACCCCATTGCACTCCACTTCACAGTCTTAAACTCTTTTCCGCAACGTTCCACCACGTACTATTGCGCTCGATTCGGTCAAGCAATGCTGCATTCGCTTCCAAATCACTCTGGAACCCTTTATTGCGTCACATTACAACCGATTCAAGTCCATTGCAAAACATGGCAGCCATATCGCAAAACTCCACCGTGTTCTGCCTCGTACCATTCTGCCAAAGAAGGCTCCACTCTTCTCCAGAACAATCAGGAACAGTCTATTGCATCACATCACACCCCATTACAGTCCATTCCACAACCCTGAACTTCATTTCTCAAAATTCCACGGTATTCTTTTACATTCCATTCCTACAAAAACGGCTCAATTCACTTCCAACCTATTATGGTCTGTCTATTGCATCACATCAAACGCCATTGATCTTCATTCTACAAGATTCGACTCCTTTCCACTACATTCCACCACGTCCTTTTGCATTCCATTCTGACAAATAAGGTCCATTCTTTACAAAACAATCAGAAACACTGTAGTGCGTCTTTTCACAGATGATTCCATTGCATTTCACAGCATTTCACTTAATTGCTGAAGATCTCACTATGTTCTCTTGCGTTCCTTTCCATCTAAGTGAAGTCCGTTTGCTTCCAGACCAACCGGGAACTCTATATTGTGTCACATTGCACGCGTTCAACCCCAGTCTACAAAATTGCATTTAACTACAGAAAATTCCACAACGTTCTGTAGCACAAAATTCTGTCCAACAAGGACCCATTCGTTTCCAAAAGAATCTGTAGTTCTCTACTGCATCACATTACACACCATTTCACACCATTCCACATTGTACACCATTCCCCAATATTCCAGCACATTCCTTGGCTTTACATTCGAGGAAATGAGACACCATTCCCTTCCTAACCACTCTAGATACATTTATCATGTCACATTACAGCAAATTCCACTCCATTCCAAAACGTTCTATTGCGTTCCATTCTAGGAATGCTCCATTCGATTCCAAAAAATTCACATACTTCCTATTGTGTCACTTTATATGAAATTCCACTCAATTATGCAAGATCCTGCTGCATTCCCCAAGATTAAAACATGTTCTACAGAGTTCCATTGTGACAGAGTAGGCACCATTCTTTCCCAAACAACCCAGGAACTCTCTGTTGCGTCACATTGCAGCACGTTCCAATCAATGCCACAGCATTGCACTCCATTGTGCAACGAGGCCACCACATTCCATTGCATTCCATTCTGTAAAATAAGTCCCCACAGCTTCCAAACCATTCAGGAAAAGCCTATTGTGTCAATTCACATGCCATTCCATGAGATTCCACAACATTCTACCAATTCCAAACACTCCACTGCGTTGTTTTGCATTCAATTGTTACAAGAAGGCACCGTTCTCGCCAAAATCTCTCAGGAACCCTCTATTGCATCACATTACTTACCGATACACTCCATTTTGAAGCCTTCCACTCTACTGGCAATAGACCACCGCGTTCTATTACATTCAATTCCGCCAAGCAAGGCTTCATTTGCATCCAATTCACTCGGGAACTCTTATTGCGTCACATTACAACGGACTCAACTCCATTCCACAACATTGCATTCCATACCACAACACTAAACCATGTTCTATCACGTTCCATTCTGCAAAATAAGGTTCCACTCTTTTCCCAAACAATGAGTAACCAGCTACCGTGTCACACTAAAACCCATTACACACCACTCCACAACTCTCCACTTCATTTCGCAACAATCCACTGTATTCTTTGCATTCCATTCCTACAATAAGGATCGATCACTTCCAACCCATTAAGGACTGTGTATTGCATCACATCAAATGCCATTCCACTCCATTCTACAATATTCTTTTCCATTCGACTACATTCCACCACGTTCTACTACATTCCATTCCGTCAAATAAGGCTCCATTCTTTTCAAAAACCATGAAGAACACTCTACTGCATGACATTACACATGATTCTAGTCCTCTCAGCAGCATTGCACTCCATTACTGAACATTTCACCATGTTCTATTGAGTTCCATTCCATGACAAAGAGCTCCATTTCCTTCGAGACTACTCAGAAACTCTATATTGTGGCACATTATACGCAATTCTAAACCCGTAGAGAAGATGGCAATTAACACCACAAAACTCCACCGTGTTCTATAGCGCTCCATTCTTTGAAAGAAGGCTCCATTCATGTCCAAAACCAACTATAACGCCCCATTGCATTACATTACACCAAATGACACTCCATTCTACATTTTACACTATTCCCCAATATTTCAGCACATTCATTTGCTATACATTCTGGCAAATGAAGCACCGTTCGTTTCCAAACCACTCTAGAGAGCCTTACTACTTCACATTACAGCCTATTCCACACCATTCCAAAACATGGGCCTCCTTTCCACAACATTCTACCACATTCTATTGCGATCAATTATTCCTAAGAATGATGCATTTCCTTCTAAACAATTCAAGAACATCCTATTGTGTCACTTCAGCTGCGATTCCTCTACCATTGCCAAGATTATCCTCCAGTTCCCAACATATCAACAAGTTCTAGTGAGTTTCATTGTGACAAAGACGGCACCTTTCATATCCAAACAGACCTGGAACTCTTTCTTGTGACACTTTACATCGCGTTCCACTAAATACCACAGCATTGAAGTCCATTGCACAACATTCCACCACATTCCATTACATTACATTCCGTAAAAGAAGGCTCCGTTAATTCCAAACCATTCAGGAGCCGCCTATTGAGGCAATTCACATGCCATTCTGCACGGATCCGCTAGATTTTACTCCACTCGAATATCCCACTATGTTCTGTTGCATCCATTGTTCAAGAGAAGGCATCACTCTCTACAAAAACTCTGAGGGATCGTCCATTGCATCACATTACACCCCATTGCACTCCACTTCACAGTCTTAAACTCTTTTCCGCAACGTTCCACCACGTACTATTGCGCTCGATTCGGTCAAGCAATGCTGCATTCGCTTCCAAATCACTCTGGAACCCTTTATTGCGTCACATTACAACCGATTCAAGTCCATTGCAAAACATGGCAGCCATATCGCAAAACTCCACCGTGTTCTGCCTCGTACCATTCTGCCAAAGAAGGCTCCACTCTTCTCCAGAACAATCAGGAACAGTCTATTGCATCACATCACACCCCATTACAGTCCATTCCACAACCCTGAACTTCATTTCTCAAAATTCCACGGTATTCTTTTACATTCCATTCCTACAAAAACGGCTCAATTCACTTCCAACCTATTATGGTCTGTCTATTGCATCACATCAAACGCCATTGATCTTCATTCTACAAGATTCGACTCCTTTCCACTACATTCCACCACGTCCTTTTGCATTCCATTCTGACAAATAAGGTCCATTCTTTACAAAACAATCAGAAACACTGTAGTGCGTCTTTTCACAGATGATTCCATTGCATTTCACAGCATTTCACTTAATTGCTGAAGATCTCACTATGTTCTCTTGCGTTCCTTTCCATCTAAGTGAAGTCCGTTTGCTTCCAGACCAACCGGGAACTCTATATTGTGTCACATTGCACGCGTTCAACCCCAGTCTACAAAATTGCATTTAACTACAGAAAATTCCACAACGTTCTGTAGCACAAAATTCTGTCCAACAAGGACCCATTCGTTTCCAAAAGAATCTGTAGTTCTCTACTGCATCACATTACACACCATTTCACACCATTCCACATTGTACACCATTCCCCAATATTCCAGCACATTCCTTGGCTTTACATTCGAGGAAATGAGACACCATTCCCTTCCTAACCACTCTAGATACATTTATCATGTCACATTACAGCAAATTCCACTCCATTCCAAAACGTTCTATTGCGTTCCATTCTAGGAATGCTCCATTCGATTCCAAAAAATTCACATACTTCCTATTGTGTCACTTTATATGAAATTCCACTCAATTATGCAAGATCCTGCTGCATTCCCCAAGATTAAAACATGTTCTACAGAGTTCCATTGTGACAGAGTAGGCACCATTCTTTCCCAAACAACCCAGGAACTCTCTGTTGCGTCACATTGCAGCACGTTCCAATCAATGCCACAGCATTGCACTCCATTGTGCAACGAGGCCACCACATTCCATTGCATTCCATTCTGTAAAATAAGTCCCCACAGCTTCCAAACCATTCAGGAAAAGCCTATTGTGTCAATTCACATGCCATTCCATGAGATTCCACAACATTCTACCAATTCCAAACACTCCACTGCGTTGTTTTGCATTCAATTGTTACAAGAAGGCACCGTTCTCGCCAAAATCTCTCAGGAACCCTCTATTGCATCACATTACTTACCGATACACTCCATTTTGAAGCCTTCCACTCTACTGGCAATAGACCACCGCGTTCTATTACATTCAATTCCGCCAAGCAAGGCTTCATTTGCATCCAATTCACTCGGGAACTCTTATTGCGTCACATTACAACGGACTCAACTCCATTCCACAACATTGCATTCCATACCACAACACTAAACCATGTTCTATCACGTTCCATTCTGCAAAATAAGGTTCCACTCTTTTCCCAAACAATGAGTAACCAGCTACCGTGTCACACTAAAACCCATTACACACCACTCCACAACTCTCCACTTCATTTCGCAACAATCCACTGTATTCTTTGCATTCCATTCCTACAATAAGGATCGATCACTTCCAACCCATTAAGGACTGTGTATTGCATCACATCAAATGCCATTCCACTCCATTCTACAATATTCTTTTCCATTCGACTACATTCCACCACGTTCTACTACATTCCATTCCGTCAAATAAGGCTCCATTCTTTTCAAAAACCATGAAGAACACTCTACTGCATGACATTACACATGATTCTAGTCCTCTCAGCAGCATTGCACTCCATTACTGAACATTTCACCATGTTCTATTGAGTTCCATTCCATGACAAAGAGCTCCATTTCCTTCGAGACTACTCAGAAACTCTATATTGTGGCACATTATACGCAATTCTAAACCCGTAGAGAAGATGGCAATTAACACCACAAAACTCCACCGTGTTCTATAGCGCTCCATTCTTTGAAAGAAGGCTCCATTCATGTCCAAAACCAACTATAACGCCCCATTGCATTACATTACACCAAATGACACTCCATTCTACATTTTACACTATTCCCCAATATTTCAGCACATTCATTTGCTATACATTCTGGCAAATGAAGCACCGTTCGTTTCCAAACCACTCTAGAGAGCCTTACTACTTCACATTACAGCCTATTCCACACCATTCCAAAACATGGGCCTCCTTTCCACAACATTCTACCACATTCTATTGCGATCAATTATTCCTAAGAATGATGCATTTCCTTCTAAACAATTCAAGAACATCCTATTGTGTCACTTCAGCTGCGATTCCTCTACCATTGCCAAGATTATCCTCCAGTTCCCAACATATCAACAAGTTCTAGTGAGTTTCATTGTGACAAAGACGGCACCTTTCATATCCAAACAGACCTGGAACTCTTTCTTGTGACACTTTACATCGCGTTCCACTAAATACCACAGCATTGAAGTCCATTGCACAACATTCCACCACATTCCATTACATTACATTCCGTAAAAGAAGGCTCCGTTAATTCCAAACCATTCAGGAGCCGCCTATTGAGGCAATTCACATGCCATTCTGCACGGATCCGCTAGATTTTACTCCACTCGAATATCCCACTATGTTCTGTTGCATCCATTGTTCAAGAGAAGGCATCACTCTCTACAAAAACTCTGAGGGATCGTCCATTGCATCACATTACACCCCATTGCACTCCACTTCACAGTCTTAAACTCTTTTCCGCAACGTTCCACCACGTACTATTGCGCTCGATTCGGTCAAGCAATGCTGCATTCGCTTCCAAATCACTCTGGAACCCTTTATTGCGTCACATTACAACCGATTCAAGTCCATTGCAAAACATGGCAGCCATATCGCAAAACTCCACCGTGTTCTGCCTCGTACCATTCTGCCAAAGAAGGCTCCACTCTTCTCCAGAACAATCAGGAACAGTCTATTGCATCACATCACACCCCATTACAGTCCATTCCACAACCCTGAACTTCATTTCTCAAAATTCCACGGTATTCTTTTACATTCCATTCCTACAAAAACGGCTCAATTCACTTCCAACCTATTATGGTCTGTCTATTGCATCACATCAAACGCCATTGATCTTCATTCTACAAGATTCGACTCCTTTCCACTACATTCCACCACGTCCTTTTGCATTCCATTCTGACAAATAAGGTCCATTCTTTACAAAACAATCAGAAACACTGTAGTGCGTCTTTTCACAGATGATTCCATTGCATTTCACAGCATTTCACTTAATTGCTGAAGATCTCACTATGTTCTCTTGCGTTCCTTTCCATCTAAGTGAAGTCCGTTTGCTTCCAGACCAACCGGGAACTCTATATTGTGTCACATTGCACGCGTTCAACCCCAGTCTACAAAATTGCATTTAACTACAGAAAATTCCACAACGTTCTGTAGCACAAAATTCTGTCCAACAAGGACCCATTCGTTTCCAAAAGAATCTGTAGTTCTCTACTGCATCACATTACACACCATTTCACACCATTCCACATTGTACACCATTCCCCAATATTCCAGCACATTCCTTGGCTTTACATTCGAGGAAATGAGACACCATTCCCTTCCTAACCACTCTAGATACATTTATCATGTCACATTACAGCAAATTCCACTCCATTCCAAAACGTTCTATTGCGTTCCATTCTAGGAATGCTCCATTCGATTCCAAAAAATTCACATACTTCCTATTGTGTCACTTTATATGAAATTCCACTCAATTATGCAAGATCCTGCTGCATTCCCCAAGATTAAAACATGTTCTACAGAGTTCCATTGTGACAGAGTAGGCACCATTCTTTCCCAAACAACCCAGGAACTCTCTGTTGCGTCACATTGCAGCACGTTCCAATCAATGCCACAGCATTGCACTCCATTGTGCAACGAGGCCACCACATTCCATTGCATTCCATTCTGTAAAATAAGTCCCCACAGCTTCCAAACCATTCAGGAAAAGCCTATTGTGTCAATTCACATGCCATTCCATGAGATTCCACAACATTCTACCAATTCCAAACACTCCACTGCGTTGTTTTGCATTCAATTGTTACAAGAAGGCACCGTTCTCGCCAAAATCTCTCAGGAACCCTCTATTGCATCACATTACTTACCGATACACTCCATTTTGAAGCCTTCCACTCTACTGGCAATAGACCACCGCGTTCTATTACATTCAATTCCGCCAAGCAAGGCTTCATTTGCATCCAATTCACTCGGGAACTCTTATTGCGTCACATTACAACGGACTCAACTCCATTCCACAACATTGCATTCCATACCACAACACTAAACCATGTTCTATCACGTTCCATTCTGCAAAATAAGGTTCCACTCTTTTCCCAAACAATGAGTAACCAGCTACCGTGTCACACTAAAACCCATTACACACCACTCCACAACTCTCCACTTCATTTCGCAACAATCCACTGTATTCTTTGCATTCCATTCCTACAATAAGGATCGATCACTTCCAACCCATTAAGGACTGTGTATTGCATCACATCAAATGCCATTCCACTCCATTCTACAATATTCTTTTCCATTCGACTACATTCCACCACGTTCTACTACATTCCATTCCGTCAAATAAGGCTCCATTCTTTTCAAAAACCATGAAGAACACTCTACTGCATGACATTACACATGATTCTAGTCCTCTCAGCAGCATTGCACTCCATTACTGAACATTTCACCATGTTCTATTGAGTTCCATTCCATGACAAAGAGCTCCATTTCCTTCGAGACTACTCAGAAACTCTATATTGTGGCACATTATACGCAATTCTAAACCCGTAGAGAAGATGGCAATTAACACCACAAAACTCCACCGTGTTCTATAGCGCTCCATTCTTTGAAAGAAGGCTCCATTCATGTCCAAAACCAACTATAACGCCCCATTGCATTACATTACACCAAATGACACTCCATTCTACATTTTACACTATTCCCCAATATTTCAGCACATTCATTTGCTATACATTCTGGCAAATGAAGCACCGTTCGTTTCCAAACCACTCTAGAGAGCCTTACTACTTCA